>NW_021319179.1:182796-291171 GCF_001605985.2 Dendrobium catenatum
GGTCTGGTGGAGCTCGGGGCCTCAGGTGGTGGTTCGGCATAAGTCTGGGCCTCAGGTGGTGGTTCGGCAGAAGTTTGGGCGTCAGGTGGTGGTTCGGTGGAACTCATGGCCTCAAGTGGAGGTCCGGTAGAACTCTGGGCCTCAGGTGGTGGTCCAGCGGAACTCAGGGCCTCAAGTGGTGGTCTGGCGGAGCTCAGGGCCTCAGGTGGTGGTCTGATGGAGCAACGATGTTAGGCGGTGATTCGGCGGAGGTGAGGGCCTTAAGTGGTGGTCCGGCGAAGGTGAGGGCCTCAAGTGGTGGTCCGACGGAGCAACCACGTCAAGCGGTGGTCTAGCGGAGGTGAGGGCCTCAGGTGGTTGTCCAGTGGAGGTGAGGGCCTTAAGTGGTGGTCCGGCGGAGCAACGGCATCAGGTAGTGGTCCGGCGGAGGTGAGGGCCTCAAGTGGTGGTCCGGCGGAGCAACGACGTCAGGTGGTGGTCCGGCGGTGGTCGAGGAAGCAAGAGCAATCTCCGATCTCTCTCTCTTTTCCTTAGGCTTCCCTCCCTTCTTGCTTTAATTTTTTGCTTCGATCCTCTCTTGTGAAGAATGAGGGCTCTATTTATAGATTTTCTGGAGTGGCATGGCTCGTAAATAGGCGTGAGATCAGGGGCGAATAGGGAGTGGTTTGAATGGACGGCCGATAGTGAACCATTTGATTGTGCATCGTTCGTTGGACATTTGGAGGCCTTAATGATGTCAGAATTTGGCGATCTTGGACTCGTTGGATTTGTCTCGTCGAGTCGTTCGATTCGAGTATAAGCTTGTCAAAATCGGAGACCGTTTGGTAACTCAAATTGCAGTTTGAACCTTCCGACAGCACTTTGAGCCCTTGATTTGGACTTATTTGGGTTCGGATTGGGTTGATCTTGGTGTCGTCGGGTTCGTATTTCCGAGACGCTCAATTTGACTATAAGCTCGCTGAAATCAGAATTCGGATGCTCCCAAAATTAAATTTTGAAGTTTTCAACTATCTTTTGCCTCGAGATTCGTGCCCGATCAAGCTAATTTTTTGATGATGTATCAGTTGCCCCCCTATTTTCGGACGTCGAAACTCCATAAGTCTTCGGTTATTGCCTGTTGCTACAGTAGTCGTTGCGGTTGCTACAGGAGTCGTGGTAATTTGCTACAGTACCCGTTTGCGGTTGCTACAGTACCAGTGGCGATTGCTACAGGAGTCTTCGGTTACAGCATAACTGGCGGTTGCTACAGTCCCCGGCTGCGGTTGCTACAATGACGTCTGCGGTCGCTACAGTGCCCGCTGCGGTTGCTACAGTACGGCTGCGGTTGCTACAGTATCCGTTGCGTTTGATACAACCCCGGTTTCGATTGCTACAGTACCGCTGGGTTGCTACAGTATGTCTGCGTTTGCTACTGTGCCCCGCTGCGGTAGCTACAGTGACGACTGCGGTTCTACAGTACCGCTACAGTGTTTTTTTTTATTTTTTAAAAGAGTTGAGAGAGTGGGAGAGTGGGAGAGAGGGAGAGTTTTATTATTTTTTTTTCTCATCTATAACCTCCCCTCTAGCCTATAAATAGACCCCTCATAGGGCCTTAATCCTTGCACCTTCTCCCTCTCCACTCTTCTCTCAGTAGAGGCATTCCCCTGCCCCTTGGACAATTCCATTGTTCAATAGCAGGGTCCCTCTTTGCGAGAAAAAGCTTTCTTCTCCTTCTCTTCTTTCAGTAGAGGCTTTCCCCTGCCCCTTGGACAATTCCATTGTCCAATAGCAGGGTCCCTTTTTGATTTTAAGAGACCCTTTTTTCTTCCTCCTCCTCAAGCTGAGGCCTTCCCCTGGTCTTGTGCAGGCGGTATCCCTTGTGCAATTCTAGGGCCCCTCACTGAGTTGAAGAGATCCTTTTTTCTTCCTCCTCCTCAAGCTGAGGCCTTCCCCTAGTCTTGTGTAGGTGGTATCCCTTGTGCAATTCTAGGGCCCTTTACTAAGTTGAAGATATCCTTTTTTCTTTCTCCTTCTCCTCAAGGTGAGGCCTTCCCCTGGTCTTGTGTAGGCGATATCCCTTGTGCAATTCTAAGGCCCCTTACTGAGTTGAAGAGATCCTTTTTTCTTCCTCCTCCTCAAGCTGAGGCCTTCCCCTAGTCTTGTGCAGGTGGTATCCCTTGTGCAATTCTAGGGCCCCTCACTAAGTTGAAGAGACTCTTTTTTCTTGTGAGATATCCCACAATCAAGAGAGATTTGTAGTTGGTTCACAACGGATGTCGGGGAGAACCATAGTTGGAGAAGGAGGTCGTAAGGACAGCATTTGGCAGAGGAAGTTGCAAGGACCGTTGTCGGCGAAGGAGGTAGTAAGGATCGTAGTCGTCGACGTAGATTGGAAGAACGGTTGTTGATGAGCGAAGGAGATTGGAAGTCCGATGACGGGCGTAAGTCCGACGACGGACGTAAGCCTGGTGTCGGGTATATGTCCGACTAAAGTTCTCTTACAGGCAGTAGTTCGTCGTCAGCTAGTAGTCCGATGGTAGACAGAAGTCTGATGTTGGGTAGAAGCACTGAATCAGGTAGAAGACCGATGAAAGTCCTTCGACAGGCAGTAGTCTGTCGACAGGTAGTAGTCCGATGGCAGACAGAAGTTCGACGCCGGGTAGAAGCACTGAATCGCATAAAATACCGATGAAAGTCCTTCGACGGGCAGTAGTCCGACGGCAGACAGAAGTTCGACGTCGGGTAGAAGCACTGAATCGCGTAGAAGACCAATGAAAGTCCTTTGACAGGTAGTAATCCATCGATAGGTAGTAGTCCGATGGCAGACATAAGTCCGGCGTCGGGTAGAAGCACTGAATCGCGTAAAATTCTGATGAAAGTCCTTCGACGGGCAGTAGTCCGTCGACAGGCAGTAGTCCGATGGCAGACAGAAGTTCGACGTCGGGTAGAAGCACTGATTCGGGTAGAAGACCAATGAAAGTCCTTCGACAGGTAGTAGTCCGTCAATATGTAGTAGTACGACAGCAGACAGAAGTCTGATGTCAGGTAGAGGTGCAACGTTGGGTAGAAGACCGACGAAAGTCCGTCGACGGGTAGAAGTCTGATGACGGTTAGTAGTCTGACGGCACACAGAAGTCCGACGCCGGGTAAAAGACCGATGAAAGTCCATGGACGGGCAGAAGTCCGACGACGAGTAGAAGTATGGTGACGAGCAGAAGTCCAATGACAGGGAGAAGTTTGACATCGGGTAGAGATCGACGAAAGTCCATTGAGGGGTAGAAGTCCAATGATGGGAGGAAGCTATGCGTAGAGCAGAATCCCAATGAAAGTCCAACGACAAGGAGAATTTCAGCATCGTATAGAAGTCCAAATACGGGAGAAAGATCTGCGTCAGGCAAAAGTCTGATAAAAGTTTGACGACGGGCAGAAGTCCGACGTCAGGCAGAAGTATGGCCTTGGGCAGAAGACCGATGAAAGTCCATCGGCGGGCAGTAGTCCATCGACAGGTAGAAATCCGCTGACGATCAGAAGTCCAATGACAGGGAGAAGTCCGACGCCGCATAGAAGTACTGTCCGTTAGAAGACCGATGAAAATTCGTCAATGAGCAGATGTCCGACGACGAGTAGAAGTCTGCTGACGAGCAGAAGTCCGACAACGGGGAGAAGTCAAACGTCGAGTAGAAGTACTGTCGGGTAGAAGACCGATGAAAGTTCATCAACGAGCAGATGTCCGATGACGAGTAGAAATCTGCTGACGAGCAGAAGTCCGACGACGGGGAGAAGTCCAACGTTGAGTAGAAGTATTGTCGGGTAGAAGACCGATGAAAGTTCTTTGACGAGCAGAAGTCTGATGACGGGTATTAGTCCGATGGTAGGAAGAAGTCCGACGTCGGGTATTAGTCCGTCGAAAATCCATTGATGACATTCTGGTGACGCTAACCAAGGATGTATAATCTATCCGAGGTTGTTTTTCAGAGCCTTTGTTTGACGATATTAACTGATATTGGATCCACTAATGATGTAGGACCTATCCAAGGTTATATGTCAGAGCATTTGCCCAATGACGTTGACCTGTATGGAAGAGATCGAGATAATCCATCAAGGATGTATGACCTTTCCGAGGTTGTATGTCAGAGCCTTTGCTCGACGACGTCAACCTGTATGGAAGAGGTCGGGAGAATCCACCAAGGATGTAAGACCTTTCCGAGGTTATATGTCGGAGCCTTTGCTCGACGACGTTAACCAGTGTGGAAGAGGTCGGGAGAATCCACCAAGGATGTAAGACCATTCCGAGGTTGTATGTCGGAGCCTTTGCTCGACGACGTTAACCTATGTGGAAGAGGTTGGAAGAATCCACCAAGGATGTAAGACCTTTCCGAGGTTGTATGTCGGAGCCTTTGCTTGATAATGTTAACCTGTGTGGAAGAGATCAGGAGAATCACCAAGGATGTAAGACCTTTCCGAGGTTGTATGTCGGAGCCTTTGGTCGACGACGTTAACCTGTGTGGAAGAGGTCGAATCAGATCCCCCTGGGATCGATTTTGTCTTGATTTGGGATGGGGCGAATGCCGCATGTATTCCAAATCAAAGGTAAATAATGGTCTATCTTTAGACCGTTATTGCCTTTTTGGGGTCGAGATTAAGACATTGCCTAAGGAGTAGAAGTCCAGCAAGGGACTGTATACGACTTTCGGAAGTATCCTTGCGTTTGCCGGGAGTTCCTTGAAGTATCATATTGATATTGAAAGCATTGGAGGGATCTTCTTGATCAAAGTTGGAGTCAAAGTTGCCCCCAGTCCAGATCTAAAATTAAAGAAGTAATGACTGGTGTCAAGAAGTTGACATGAGTGTCCTTTTAAGGTTGGAGCAAAAAATTGCCCCCGAGTCGGGAACCAGGTTCCCACAGACGGCGCCAAACTATTGCGTTCTGGATTATTCGCGGCGGTAGAGAAATATATAGTTTAACGTCTTAGCATTGTACGAAGATCCATCACACAATCAGATAAGTGAGAGGGTGTAGCGTTCATAAGAGACACCAGAGTTTTTACGTGGAAAACCCCTGAAAAGGGGGAAAAACCACGGGGCCTGGCCCAGTTTGAATGAATCCACTAGTATTTGCAGTCGATTACAAATGAGGCCCTTTTTAGGGAGAAGGCCTTAGCTTGATGTTACAAATGTATGTCATATATAACATATTACATTGTGAGAGTTACAATAATAAACATAGACATATTTGTTTGGTTGCAAGGGTCATTCTTGGCAAGAGACAGAGGTCAGAAGGACCATAGTAAGCAGGAGACCGGGGTCTGAAAGGTCATTGTCTTGTTAATGGAGGTCGGAATGACCGTAGTAGGTGACGGAGGTCGAAAGGACCGTAGTCGGCAGGAGACCGGTGTCAGAAAGATCGTTGTCTGTTGATGGAGATCGGACAGACAGTGGTAGGCGACGTAGGTCGAAAGGACCATAGTTGACAGAAGACCGGGGTCTGAAAGACCGTTGTCCTGTGACGGAGGTCGGAGTGACCGTAGTAGACGACGGAGATCGGGAGGACCGTAGTCGGCAAGAGACTGGGGTCAGAAAGACCGTTGTCCTGTGATGGAGGTCAGAGTGACCGTAGTAGGCGACGGAGGTTGGGAGGACCGTAGTCGGCAGGAGACTAGGGTCAGAAAGACGGTGGTCCGGCGGAGGTGAGGGCCTCAAGTGATTGTCTGGTGGAACAACGGCGTCAGGCGGTGGTCCAGCGAAGGTGAGGGCCTCTAGTGGTGGTCCGACGGAGCAACCACGTCAGGCGGTGGTCTGGCGGAGGTGAGGGCCTCAGGTGGTTGTCCAGTGGAGGTGAGGGCCTTAAGTGGTGGTCCGGCGGAGCAACGGCATCAGGTGGTGGTCCGGCGGAGGTGATGGCCTCAAGTGGTGGTCCGGCGGAGCAACGACGTCAGGTGGTGGTCCGGCGGTGGTCGAGGAAGCAAGAGTGATCTCCGATCTCTCTCTCTTTTCCTTAGGCTTCCCTCCCTTCTTGCTTTGATTTTTTTCTTCGATCCTCTCTTGTGAAGAATGAGGGCTCTATTTATAGATTTTTTGGAGTGGCATGGCTCGTAAATAGGCGTGAGATCAAGGGCGAATAGGGAGTGGTTTGAATGGACGGCCGATAGTGAACCCTTTGATCGTGCATCGTTCGTTGGACATTTGGAGGCCTTAATGATGTCAGAATTTGGCGATCTTGGACTCGTTGGATTTGTTTCGTCGAGCCGTTCGATTCGAGTATAAGCTCGTCAAAATCGGAGACCGTTTGGTAACTCAAATTGCGGTTTGAACCTTCCGACAGCACTTTGAGCCCTTGATTTGGACTCATTTGGGTTCGGATTGAGTTGATCTTGGTGTCGTCGGGTTCGTATTTCGGAGACGCTCAGTTTGACTATAAGCTCGCTGAAATCGGAGTTCGGGTGCTCCCAAAATTAAATTTTGAAGTTTTCAACTAATTTTTGCCTCGAGATTCGTGCCCGATCAAGCTAATTTTTTGATGATGTATCAATATATATCAACATATTTTTTAGCTACTTTGATATTCAAATGTATCATCATCAAAAAGAAAAGCAAAGCTCATTCAGATTCTAGAAATTATCAAACACGACACCAGAAAAAGAAGGTAAGCTCTGTCCTCATCATCGCTAGAACCTTAAATAATCTAAGAACTCACAATAAGTATAATTTCATTTTCATAAGAGCAGAAACAAAATATATGACAGAATCTAATGAAAGAATTGAATTCTTGATCTAAGAATTTCTCAACCTCTATATATAAAAAAAACTAGAGCCGGCTAAGCAATTCAAAATAATAGAAATGAACTGGAATATCATCAAATTTCATTTCTCAAAATCATATATACTGTAATCCAATTCATTTAATGATTACACATCAAAATAAAACATGAATTACTAAAATACCTTAAAACTGGATCTCGTCAAACCTATCATTCTTTTCCTGAAGCATCATTGAGCACCACTAGCTTAGTAGTAGACTTTGTCCACATTCCCATAATAGATATTAATATTCATTAAAATATAAAGAGCGAATCAATGAAAATTTATCTAATTTTACACATAACATTTACTTATGTGGTACTCACATAGGTACTATCATAGGATTATCATAATGTCCTTTGATTTCAAAGATATTACTAGTACTTTCAAAGATGAACTTCAAAGAGATGTCAAAGATGTCTTATTACCTATCAGAATATAACTTTCACCTAAAACTTCTTGATTTATCATAATAAGAAAAACAGTTTCACAGTTATCAAAGCATGTTTGGAATATCATTTGTACCTAATTCATAATATTTCTAAAATATGCAAATGCATGTATAATGTACATGTCCTAATGTTTGCTCATAACTCCTCTGCACTTATAATTCTTTTTTTAACCTCGCATACTCATGTACAACAAGTGTGGCCAGAACATAACAGAACAACCTCCCATATCTGCATTCAACAAGTGGGGCCAAAATTCCTCCCACATCCACACAAGGTAGATGGGACCAGAACAGAACATATAAGACTATTGCATCATTTCTTGACGCAACAATCATAATTAATGTAAGATAGCATTCCAATTAATAATTATTTAAAATATTGGTTTCTATATAGTCTAAATAACTTAAAATAAATTCAATTTACTTAAAGTTAATATTTTTTAATTAATTAATACTAATTATTTAGATGAATTTACTTTTAAATTAATGCATTTGTACCGAACTTACTTCATTAAATACTCTTAGTTATAATTTATTATTGTTTTGCAACTCTAATTAGATTAATTAAATCAGACTTAAAATACATTAATATCCCAAATCATTATTAATTAATAAATTATTAAACAATTCAAACACAAAAAACCATTTAATAAAATTATATCACAAATGACCATTTGACAAGATTTATGATAAATCCCTCATAAATGTGGGATAAATCCAACGACCAGAAACCCCTCACAAAGGATGGAGGTTGGAGCAGAGTTGTTTACCTATTGTTATTTGGTCACAAGTAAGATTTAACTCAAGTAAACCCTATAAATATAGATTTCACAAACCTAAGTAAGTTAAGGTTTCGTTTGGGATGGTTTTCTTATTGCTTCGCAAAGCAACTTTTTAGTACAAAATTTTTTCTTTTTTAACTAAAAAACTGCTTTAAGAAATAACAAAAAATTTGTTCCAAACAAAACTTAATTCTTGAAAATTGTTTGACAATATTCTGAGGATTTATCTTATTATATTTACATTGAGACTAATTAAGGTATAATTACCCTAGTTAAATATCTCAACTACTAGTTAATTAGTAAAAATTAATATCATTAAGTTAATTGTTAATTAGCTAATACTAATTAGTAAGACTAATTTAATTATTTAATTAACACAGATTATTGGATAGAAAAAATTTTAATTAATTCTAATTTATTAATTAAATTATAGGTATAAAAAATTAATATCATAACCAATCATTAATGAGTATTTTATAAAACTAATTAAACATATTTAATTCAAATTAATAAATTTAAATCATAAATACAACTAATTTGTTTAAAATAACAATAATTACTAAGATTAACTTAAAATTTAAAATTAATAACCCTAAATCTCTCCCAAATCCTCATCCCTCAAATTCTCCAAAACCTCCCGACAAAGAAGCTTGAAGTTTTACCACTAGAGAAGGTATCGACAGGACTGACAACAATCAAGTACAAGAGTTTATAACACTTGCCTAAAGGGTTCTTTTAATATTGACCAATTCCAAGATTCATTAAATTTGATAAATCATGATTTTAAGAAAACCAATATTCAAGAAAAAAAGTGGAGAAGAAATGAGATATACAATCTATGGGCTTTAAAATAGTGTTTTTTATATTTTTGTTAGACTTTAGCTTAAATTATGCGTAAATTCTATTTAAGTACTACCAAGCAGCCCCCAAGGATATTCATTAGGATCTTTTAAAAATATTATATTTGACAAATAACTCTATACTATAAGTTTAATTTATTTTTGGTTTAAAATTTATTAAAAAAACTGAAGATATTTATATTTATTTCAAAGAGAATTTGCATCAAATTTTAAAGAAAATTATGTTTTGCATGTTTTTTTAAAATATAATATTAGGGAGAATAAAAAACATTCATAATAATTCTTATTTCAATTGGGCATTAATATTTGAGATTCTTTCTACCGCTAGCTGATTTAGACTTCGTTTGAAACAACTTTCTTCCTATTTCTTAAAATAAATTTTTAGTAAAAAATTAATTTTTTATGCTTAAAAATTATTTTAAAAAACAGTAAGAAAGGCATCTCAAACAAATCCTTAAATTCAAATGCATTTTCTTCCGCTACCTCTATTAATATTTACACCCTTCAGCGCACATCATTAAAAAAAAAAAAAAATTTACAATAAGCCTCTTTGTAAAGAGAAGAAAAAACAAAATCTCTTTTAAATATTCAGTAAGGTCGCGTTTAAATGACCGCAAGATGGCTACTTATATTCCAGCTAAGGGCTTCACTACATAATTATACATCCTTTGCAACTTAAACATATCAATACGAGTGTCTGAAGCAAGACTTTCGAGCCATCTTTGATATTCTAATTTGGCATGCTTACATGAGATCAAAGCATATGTGAATATAAGTTATTTGAGAATATAAGCATTATAAAGCTACTTCCTGAAAGATGGCACCAGTGGAAGTTGAGTTATAAGCATTGTCAGCAGAAGATGTGTCCATATCATTCAGGCCCAGCTCCTCATTTTGTTCCCAGGTCCTCTCATACTCTTCAACTGCAGCACAATTCATAAGCATAATCATAGTAGGATGAAAATTTCCAGCATCACATCTCTTTTTGTTAAGAAATTATTACAGACAACTAAGCATCATATAGCTCTACATCCGGCCTGTTGGAGTACACAACTACTAAGGTTTCGTTTGGGACGGCTTTCTTACTGCTTCTTAAAGCAGCTTCCTAATACAAAAATTTAAAATTTTATACTTAAAAGCTGATTTAAGAAGCAATAAAAAACCCGTCCCAAACAAAGCCTAAGTCGTTGTATATTTTATTTTTTAAGTATATATATATATATATATACTCAGTATAGAGTGAATACATAACTATGTATTTCCTTGATCAGCATGTAGAGCTACATGCGTAGTCTGATCATAACAATTTCTTCTAATTCTCATGCAAAATTCGAATTTGAAAAAACTAGTTATTATTAGTTGGTAAAAGGGCTTGAGAGATAATAGAGAGCATATCATAGCAGCATAGATAATAAAACAGCCTTAATGAACAAACCATGAAGTTGTTTGTCCTCCTCTATAGCATCTGTCACTGGTGCAACGAAGGAACTAGCCAGTGCATCATCCAGTATAAGAGTCCATGGCTCCTCCAAATCTAAAAGCTGAATAATGAGAAAGATGATCAGCTTCAGATTAAATGAAAAATGCTAAGAATTGGTTTCAGCACAGTACCAGGTTTGGGTCAAAAGGAGGGATTAAATTAATTGGCAAAGTAGAAATTTGGACAACTTTTAAGTCTGTTTGGGTTAATATTCACAACTTTATTTTCCAGACAGCTAGAACAATTCTAATTACTTAAAATAACTTTTTACTGTCTTTTAAAAATTTTAATTGTAAACAACCTTTTATAAGAAAATTTACTAAAGCATGATAATTGTAATAAAATTGTTGTGCCACTTTTTTTCATAGGAGAAGAGTCAATAATACTAACAACTATCAAATAATTACGTTTTCCCCACCTTTTACAAAAAGCTAAAACTGCTCCAAATAGATAACAAATAATTATGTGATTGGGCTTCCTACTTTTTTGAATCTGACAACAAGATCAGTTGATGCGACTCCTAATCTACCGTGATAAAATAAAGGGAAAATAAAATATCCTCAATGAGTCAAAAAAAAAAAAAAAAATTGCTGAGCTCGTTTTAAACAAAACCACACCATAGCCAATATGTAACATTGCTAATCAGCTACCTCAAATGATTTAACTTTGTAACTCTGCTAATCAGCATAAGATGTAACAAATTAATAAGCTCAAAGCTTTTATACCTTCTTTAGTTTATGATTGAACTCCTGCCATTTTTTCTTTTTCGTTTCATCAAGGCTATCCCCAAACATAAATCCATGCACTCTCTCAAGATCTACAAGAAAAATCTCATTTTATCACAGATCTGCAAAATGAATAAAACAGCATGCTCTGAAATAATCGGTCATGAATTCAACCGAAAAATGTAGAATTATCAATTATAAAATGATGAATGATATACAATAGATCAGAACAATGAAGATAAGTCCTACAAAATTTAAAAAAAAAAAGTCATACAAAATCAAATTAGCCAGCCACCCCTAATCCTACTCATCTCGAACTGCTGATTGCTTTGATCAAATTTAATGAGATGAATTCTACTCGGAAATGGATTTGCAGTCAGGGAATTCTAAGTGAGGGTGAGGATTGTAACTAAGAAAGAGTAGAAGAAAACCTTCAAAATAAGGTACATGACATTATGCCTTTTTGTTTGATAAATGAACTCATTACCCTCAACACCTCATACCTAATGAAGAGACGAAGAAAGGGAAAGAGAGAGCCTCAAGGCGAGCCTCATATTACATAATTTTAAATAATGTGTGCCTATATTGTCCTTTACTGAGTTAGAGAGGGATGAAGAGACGAAGAGAGGGAAAGAGAAAGATAGAGAGAGGCATTTGTCTGATAAAACGATTGGGTTAAACAAGTTTGAATATGTGTTGCGTGCATTCCATATAAGCTACCATAAAAAATAAGCCCCAAGTGATGACAAAATCTAATGAATACCAACATTAGTTTTAGTATCACTGTTAATTTAAACCATGCAAACATATTATTTATCAAAGTAGATAAACCCAGATAAACCCAATATTTGAACCAAAACACAAATCCAGAGTTCAGATGGTACTCTTACTTTCAATAGTTTTAGTAACTAAACCTTCAACAGTGGTAACAAGTCCACCTAATGTGCCACTTGCAAGCTCCAACTCTAGCTCCGGTACTTTCACACATGCAGTATCAGACTGAAACAAGTAAAGACAATAATTGAGAACAACATGCATGTCAATCATATAAGTTAACCACAAGAGAAATCAACAAAAACTTATAAAATAAAGCACAAAGGCATCTTAGAATTGATGTGCTAAAAAAATGTAAACAACTTAAGGCCCTTGGCTCTTGATCTTCTTCAACAATCGACAACCACGTCTACTGACACCTTATCCCAACTATTGCCAAATGGCTACTATGATGCACCGACACAAACACGGAGACACAACATGACACGACACGGACACGACATTTTTTAATATAAGATAACAGTGCGGCGTGGACACGGCATAATAATTTTTTAGTATAATATATAGAAATTAAGGTGACATTATATTAAAAATCACAAGCAATAATAAATCAATTTCATGATAACTTATTTAGTTTATAACATAAAGATATTTAGTACAAAATGTCTCGTACAACCATAAAATTATAAGCAAAAAATCATTTAGTACAACATGAAGGTCCAACTACTCAATAGAGGGAATGATAGAATTAGATTCAGAGGTTGGTCTTTGGCACACATGTGTATTTAAAACATTATGTCATAAATTAAATGACACTAACTCATTGGTGGAATAGATTAAGGCTTCGTTTGGGACGACTTTTTTACTGTTTTTTAAAACGGAGTTTTAATACAAAAATAAAAAATTTGTACTAAAACTCCGTTTTAGAAAGCAATAAAAAAGCCGTCCCAAACGAAGCCTAAATGACACTAACAAATTAGAGCTTGGCGTATATTCCTCCTAAAACATAGTGGATATTCTCTATTAGAACTACTATCCTTCAACATAGAAATTATAATTTCATTTATATATTGATTATTCATTGTTTTTTATCTAGAAAAGATTGTAACAAACCAATCATACATAGAAATACATCAAGTTAAATTGATATGAAGTTAAATCAAAATATCCCAATAATAAGACAACATGAATACAACAATATACCGGTCTGCCGAGGGTCTAAGGGGGCGCTGCCCCCTAACGGGGTTCCAGTAATTTTGAAGTCCTACTTGTTTTTAAAGTTCGTAAGTTGTTTGTATGGAAATATATCGATCAGTACCGAGCATGTACTTAGCGGTACCGAGCATGTGCTGAGCGGTGCCACGCATAAACCTAGCGGTACCGAGCATGTACTGAGTGGTACCGAGCATGTACCTGCTCGGTACCGAGCATATACCTAGCGATACCTAGCGGTACCGAGCATGTACCTAACGAATCGGACGATTTTATTATTTAATAACCGGACAAGCGTGCCCGGTTTTAATTTTAATTTTTTTAAATTGCGACACTCCAATGCCGTGTCAGACACATGTCCATGCAATGTCGGAAGCGTGTCCGTGTCTGACACTGCATACCCTCTTTAAGCGGAGTGTCGGTGCATCATAGATTGAGGAACAAAAATTATATGTAGATGTCATACTATGCTCAAAGAAAATGTAATAAACATGCAAGAAATCATATAGACAACCAATGTAGGGCCCCCAATCATGTCTTGTTGACAAAATACAACCATCTAATAGGCTTACAACAAAAAAGTACATATTTAAATTGACTCAAATCATGTGATGAGCAAATAAGAGCAAGATAAGGATGTAAATGAATATATTAGAAATTAGGTTAAGAAAATAGAAAATCTATAGCTCAATTATGGGCATATATGTTGTTTTGGTTGGGTGAAGCATCTTCAACTCTTGACAAAAAATAATGGAAAATCATTTTATTATTCAGGAATGGAAACATTATTTAGATATTCGCCAATAATAAAACTTGTAAGAAATTGAGATGCCGCCATTATTAATAACAGAAACTCAATTAGTAGAAAGTGCATGTGGTTCAGTAGTGATAAATTTAAAAGATGCCTCCACCAGAGTGCTTTCACTATTATTAAAACAGCAGCAACCATGTAAAAAATTAGCCACTGCTACCATCGGAAGCAAGGAAACCAAATCCCATCTTATAAGTAACATGAATCTGCATCTCAGTACAGTTTCTTCTCAACAAGGATTTTTTTAAGGGTACTTTGACACTGACAAGAAGTGAAAAAAATTGATTAGATATTTTATTCAGGTCAATTTTTCAGAAAATAAATTACACTTAAGATACTACTGAGATATTTCACCCTTATTTTACGAGAACTTCATAATCTCGTTCCAGGTTTCACATAAGCACAAACCCCTATAATTAATTACCCCCCCCCCCCCCCCCCCCCCCCAAAACAACACACACCGCGTGCGCTGGCAAATAGAAAAAATAAAACTTTCAATTAAAGCTAATGATTAGAAGCTAAATACTTGGTGTATAATTGTAGAATATTTGATATAGAATCAAGCTACTCTGGTTCCATCAGCTTGGGATATCATAGATCTTGATATGCTAGTTAAAGAAGGCAGTCCACCTAACCTAACCGAAGGATCCTCACCGGCATTAATAAGCTGCTTTGTCCAAGATATTCTTATAGGCTTGGAGTAAGTTTTTATCTAAGGAGATAAATTCAAGTCAAACTTAACAAATAGAGAACGTAATTTCATTTTATGTGCGATTCATTACAAAGGTTTTTAGACATTAGGGATCTTATGGGTTCTGATCATGATCGTAATGCAATTGTATCATTTTGCGGCGAAGTCACCCAGTCAAAAGGCCCCGATCATAACTATTTACATGTAGTGTCGTTTGGCGGCAAAACCACCAACTAGAAGATACGTGTCACATCCTTACAAGCGAGAGATCATTCAAGAATGAATAGTAGAATACTCTCGACAACACATTAATTCGTTATTTGGGCTACAAACAAACTGAGCGTTCGACAATCTACTCGTGGCTCGGCTTGATTATAGCTTGTTCATGATCGTTGATTATGTAATCAATTAAGCATGAACATTTTTTTGTCAATGATTTAACAAATAAGAATGAACAACTATTTGTTCAACTCATATATATATATATATTTGAAAAAAGGCAAACCAATAGACTATTATTCAAAGCAAATCCTAATTACAAACTAAAAAACTCCAAAACTAGATTCCTCCTTTAACAATTTAGAAAATAGAGGAATGTTATTATAATACAAATCTTCCAAAAGAAAATTGCTAAAAAGAGCATTGCTATCACATAAATTCGCTAATTTATTACAACTTCTATTGATCCAATTAAATAAAATAAAATTCTGATCCTTAAAAGATAAAAGCTCATCCCTCCACTTGCCTCCCAATTTTTGCAAAAATTTAATAACATTGTAATTGTCTCCTATGACAATACCTTTGTAATTTGCCATCCAATCTTTCTTGATTTCATCTATAAATTGCACCGCCATGAGTTCTAGAATAGATTTATCCCAATGAATACAAGAGAGACCATACCCCATGAGAAATCTTCATTTGCTATCCCGAACAACAACTCCAATTCCACTTTGTACCATTGTAACAATGAAGCATCTACATTGATTTTGATCAAATTGGGAGGGGGTACCAACAATCCAACAATCTAGAAGACTGATTAGTACCCGTGTCCCAATTTTCCATCATCCATGTATGAAATGGAAGCATAACTTACAGCATTAGACGCTATTACCATTGAGCTATCCTCCTTCCCTCCGTGAACAAGTTTGTTCTTGGATCTCCACATTAAATAAACTGCATTGCAATAGATATTAAAGATAAACACTTGAACATGATTAAATTTTTCCATCCATCTCCAACAATCTTCAAAAGATTCAAACATTTGAATTCCAAATCCCCATTTTTTTCAAATATTCAATTACTTCTTTCATCTTTATGCAATTAATTGTTATATGGTTAAAATCCTCACTTAAATGTAGCCCTGGGACAGCCAACATTGCCTTGAATTCTTCTTTGATATAGAAAATGGAATGTAGGAATGACATTATTAAACATTCTCTACCGAAAACCTCCACCCGAGATCTTAATTTAACATTCCTCAAACATTTATAATAAAAGCATTCCTCATTCTAAAGTACCGAAGCTTTGTGAACAAGAGCTGAAATCGAATAGCCAAAAATTTGATACAAAAGTTGCATATAATCGTCTTCCTAGTTTCCTTGAATCTCCACCCCATATTTTTATGAGCTCCTCTCCAATAGTAATCTTAATTTCAAAATATTCCACTCACCATTATCAATTAGACTATCAACCGTTCTTTTCCCAAGTTCTCGTATAGCAACAAATGTTGGCCACTTATTCAAGCTTTTGTCTAATATCCATATATCATCATAGATATCAATTGAACCACCATTTACCACTTTCCACTTTACCACAGCATTCAACGCCTTTTTACCGTTAGATAAGATTTTACAAGTAAAAGAAGCTCTGCTTCTATAACCAATCTCACCCCAATCCGCCCCATATTTCGGTTTCAAAAACTTGTACAACAAAGAATCTTTGTCTTGAATTACCTTCCAAGTCAATTTTGCCCTTAAAGAACCCACAATACTAGAACATGATCGAAGACCTCTTCCACCATCTTTAATCGGTTTGCATAGATTATTCCAGCTAACATAATGCATACCCAAGTTCCCATCCTGTTTATTCCAGATAAACTCCCTACTCAACTTGTCCAATTCCTTAAGAACTCCTTTTGAAATCAATGAGAATGTACAATAATTTATATTCATGAACAACATAATTTAATGCTCATGAAGAAGTTCTATTCTTACTCAATATAGAGCTCATGAACCAGCTTGTTAAGAAATTCAATTAATATTTGATGTGGAGCTCGATTAAGTATTGATACGACTCCAAAAAACTCATATTATTTACACCAATCTCAATGGAATATTTGAATTGGATCTTCCAAAATTAAATTTAAGTTCATTTAAACTCTAATTTGAATACATTACAGTCAAACTGAAGGTTTCAATGAGATGAACCTATTAATACTATAAATGATCTGATCCAACTCCAAATGAGCTCAAATCCAACACTTAAATTATGTTTGAAAATTTCTTAATATTAATAGATGGACCAAAAAACCTCCAATTATGACATGTTTATAGTCAAATCAAGCGGCTCAACCATACGAAACACTTGATTTTGACATTAAGGCATTCAAATACTTGATAAATGATCTATGATCAAGGGGATCGATATGGACTGTATGATGGAGTACTTTGGATTCTAGTCAAATTTATCAAAATACCCATCTCAAAATGCCTATAAATAAGACTCCATTATCTATAGAGAAAGGAGATTTAAGAGCTAAGAGAACTAAAGAGTTCTCTTGTATTTTTTCGGCCATCAATGCCAATAATCACCACCGGTAATTGCCGTCATCATCTCCAGATTTCTGTCAAGATTTCTGGATAGACACCTACTACTGGATTTTAATTGTCTACCGATAGACACCTACTTTTTGTAATCCTTATAAGGAAAATCAAATACTTATTCATAAGTAATCTTATCATCTTCAATTGTGAAACATGGAGGATCCTTGTATTTTTTGATATATAGCGAATTATTAAACTAAGCAAGAACTCGTGTTTTGTTCACTTTCTGAGTTTTCTACATTAAAAATATCTTATCTCTTACAACTTTTTATGTGCAAGCTAAATATTTGTTAAAAGCTAAGACATAAAACATGCTACATTACCGCAAATATTCTAGCAAGTAATAAGTCTCATTATGAAAATGATGAATACCATAATATAAATATGTATAATTATTATGATTTAATAATATATTAATTATTAATAAATTTAAAACTTATTGAACATTATAGTATCTCTTAATTAAATTAAATCATTAATCATTATACTAAAATTATTTATGATCAAGATATACTTATTTATGTTTGATAGATTGATTATTTTGAGTGTTCATTATGAAGCTCATTTATTAAAAGTATCATTTTTGAGCTCAACAAGCTGCTGGTTTATGGGCTCGAGAAAGCTCAATAAGCTTGCTCGTTTATGGGCTCAACAAATATGTTCATTAACGAGCTCAATAAGGTTCAATATTATTATTCGTTTGTAGACTTGTATTAATTTATATGAGCCATTCGTTTAAGCTCGATAAGTACAATATGAACAAAATATGAAGTGAATATAAAACAAACATGAACACTAACTATTTTAAATGAACCAAGATTGAACATAAACAAAAAAGTTCAAATCAAGCTTTTGAACTGAGTTTGAACAAGTTGATGATAAAAGAGAGCTCAAATAGAACAAACACCTGCTTAGCTCGACACAATTTGTTTGCAGTCCTACTTTCTAGAAGTTATGGTTATTCTTAATTTTATCAACCTAAACTAACGATTGTAGAGCATAATTGGATTTTACTTTAGGTTTTAAAGATTCATTTCGCTTGAAAAATTCTAGATTTTGCATATGTTGAATTTTTTTTAATTTTTATCAGAATTTTACGCCTCAATTACTACCTTTAAAAATTGGGGGCATCTTGAAATATAGAATCCCCTCCCATTAATATTTTCTGTCAACACGGTCATCATAATGGTGTTTGAATATTTTATTTTGTTGTTTGAATATTTTCAACTTTACCCACTTCCTAACAAAGAGTTGTGTTTAAGTTTAATTTTGTGAGGTGTTAAATAAGCGATTAACTCGAGAGTTTGAATTTTTATAATGAACTTCCTTTGTAAAAAAAAATTAAAGGCCTACTGAAAAATTAAAATCAAATATCATAATCATATTGGGGTTTATAGTGGTATGTTTGTTCATGATGATAGGTTTTATCGTGCATCATTTAAAATTTACTGCTCAGACATCTCTCATGAGGTAAACTCTTGTCAACTCCAATCCTTAATAAGAGAAGGATCGTACTTGAAATTTGAGACTTACGACTATCATGGATAGATTTAACAATGAGCCTAAAGGGGGATGCCTCAAGGCACTCCCCCCAATAAAAAAGCATTATAATTTGATAGAAAACAACTACCCAAGTGCAGGGAATTGTTGAATTTCAGAAAAATTCAGCAAGTTTGGTGCAGGAAATTCAGATTTGCTCGAGAAAACAACAAACAAGAGTCTCCAATTCAATAAAAGAACAAGAAAAACAACAAACGATACAAGTTTCTTCAATTTGAGAGGAAGAAACAACTCTCCAAATCTCTAGCAATGAGACTAGAGCCCAAGCACACCAAGGAGATCCCAAATTTAGATTCCAATTCAAGATGAAAACCCTAACCCTCCCAAAAGAAACTAATTAAAGCAAATAGGACAAATACAAAATCCCTGAACAACCCATAATTCAAATTTTCCCTCCCAAAGCAAAGTTTAATTGAGTTGTGGGCCCCATCTCCCAACCGGCCCCTCTCTCTCTCTCTCTTCCCCTTGGTTCCACCCCCTCCTGCAAAAGAAAAGAATCGGTCCAGGTTGAACCAGTTCAACTGGCCCAAGGGCCGTCCTAACATTACCCCTCTCCCAAAGACTCACCTTATCCTCAAGGTGAAATGAAGGTAACCGATATTTTACCCTCTCATAGGGCTCCTAAGTGGCATCGAAATCGGGAAGGTCTCTCCATCTAATAAGCACTTCTTTATTCCATATCTAACCTTACTCCTCTCAGCTCCAGTGTTCACTTCCAACTCCTCTGTCAATGTATCTGGTAACTCTGCACTAACTGCATCCTAGAGCTCTCCACAACTAGGACGCATGGAAGATTGGTTGGTTGTATGCTGGCGGATGGGTGTAATTTCAAACGGTACGCCATTGCTATATCTTGTCCAAGATATCGTAGGGGCCGAAGTACCTTAGGGCCAATTTCTTGTTCCTCCTGTTGGCAACTATCCTTTGCCTGTAAGGTCATAGTTTTAAGAACACTTTCTCCCCCACTTCAAACTGTATGTTTCTCCTATGTGTATCTGTCTGTTTCTTCATAATTTGTTGCGCCCTCAACAGATGTTTCTTCAATTCTTCCAACACCTTATCCCTTTCCTCCAAGTACTGCTCTACTGAGGAAACTGGTGTGCTCCATTTCCCAAAATGCACCAAGTGTGGGGGGGTCCCTCCCATATTGCACTTTGAAAGGGGTCATTTGAGAAGCAGAATGACACGATTTATTGTACCAATACTCGGTCAATGCTAACCATTTTGCCCACCTCCTCAATGTTTCAGAAGCAAAACACCTCAAGTAAGTCTCCAAACTCCGGTTTACTACCTCTGTTTGCCTATCCGTCTGAGGATGGTAGGTGGTACTTCTCTTCAAAATAGTGCCCAACAACCTAAATAGCTTTCTCCAAAACTGGTGGAGGAACACTTTTTCTCGATCAAACTGATAGGAAATACTTGAGTTCGCAAGTAACCCTAAGGTAATACTTGAGTTCGCAAGTAAACCTAATCGAAATCAGTGAGAAAACAAAGCACAAACTACTATTTGTAACAAAAAATCAGCCAAATGCAACAGTTTTTTATGAGAGAACAATAGAAAACTTGGAGAAGAAAGATGTAATTCACTAATAGATGCAAGAGAACAATAAAAGATACAATGTTCTTCGATTCTAGAGGAAGAACAACTCTCCACAAGTGTCTAGCAAATCCTAGAGCCCAAGCACATGCTGAAATCTCAAACTTTCAATCAAATTCAAGATGAAAATCCCTAATTACCTCATAAGCTCCTAATTAATATCAAAGGACAATTACAAACTTCCTAAACAGCCCCTTCATTCAAATTTTACCTCCTAAGTTTGAATTAATCCAAGCATGGCCCACCTAGAGCTTCTGCCCCCTCCTTGCCTCTCTGTTTTTCGCCCCCCAGTGGGGCTCGCCGAGTGTAGACAAGAGCATATCAATACACCCCCCCCCCCCCAATGACTCACCTTGTCCTCAAGGTGGAAAGAAGGGAATTGATCCTTTATTCTATCAAATGGTTCCCAAGTAGCATCGAAATCAGGGAGGCCTCTCCATTTAATCAGCACTTCTTTGTTGCCCTTTTTATCTGATCGGACTCCTGTTAGCTCTAGTGGTTCTAAAACCACCTCTAAATCCTTCGTCAAAGTATCTAGTAGTTCTTCTCTCATTGCATGCTCCCCTATGGCCCTCCTCATCTGAGACACATGGAACACTGGATGTATAGTGGCTGATGGGGGTAACTTCAATCGGTATGCCACCGCTCCAATTCTGTCCAAAACTTCATATGGGCCAAAGTACCTTGGTGCCAATTTCTCATTCCTCCTAGCCACTGTCCTCTGCCTGTATGGTATTAGTTTCAGGAACACCTTCTCCCCCACTTCAAACTGCATGTCTCTCTTGTGTGAGTTCGCTTGCTTCTTCATGATCTGTTGTGCCCTCATCAAATGTTTCTTCAGTTCTTCCAGCACCTTGTCCCTCTCCTCCAGGTACTGCTCAACTAACGAAATGAGTGTACTACCTCTCCCAAAGTGCACCAGGTGTGGAGGGTCCCTTCCATACAGCACTTTGAATGGATCATATGTGAAGCGGAATGGTACGAGGTATTGTACCAATACTCAGCCCAAGGCAGCCACGTTGCCCATATCCATGGTGTCTCCAACACAAAACACCTCAAATAGGTCTCCAAACTTCGGTTTACCACCTCCGTCTGCTCGTCTGTCTATGGATGGTAGGCAGTGCTTCTCTTGAGGATAGTGCCCTGCAATCGAAACAGCTCCCTCCAAAACTGACTGAGGAACACCCAATGTTTAAAATTGCGTAATCGGGTATTGAGGCGTTTTTCGTTCGTGAGGTGAGGCGTAAGCCTCAAGGCATTTTGAGGCGTAAGCCTCAAAATTAAAAAATTGCGTAAACATAAAATGATAAATTGTATATACTAATGAGTAAATAATATATAAAACATAAAAATGTACAAGATATGAAGTGAAATCAAAATATCCCAATAATAAGACAACATGAAATATAGTCCAACTCAAACTCCATCTTTCCCAAACCACAGTATTCTTTTCATTAACATATAATTCCAAAAATAAATAGCAATGACATATCACATAAGAACTCATAAGTCATCAGCACTGTCATCACCATGTTTAAAAATGTGCAATTAGGTATTGAGGCGTTTTTTTTTGTAAGGCGAGGTGTAAGCCTCAAGGCATTTTGAAGCGTGAGCCTTATAATAAAAAATTGTGTTAAGTGTAAATAAATGTTAAAAGTAAATTTTTATATAATACTCAAATAATATGTTAAAAAATGGCGACGGGTTAGAGGTTAAGGAAGTTGAGAGGAAATTGCTGCGACTAGGGGGTACACGAAGTGTGATTTGTTTGCGGCTTTACTTCAGGATTTATGTAAGTTTTAATATATATCGGGTGAGGCGTAAGCCTCACGCCAGTGAGGCGAGGCGCGCCTTAAGGCGGGCCTCAACCAAGTTGAGGCGCAAGCCTCATAAAAACAATTTGAGGCGTAAGCCTCAAGGCGCTTTTCACTGGAATTGCGCAAAGGCGGGCCTCAAGGCGAGCCTCATATTGCGCAATTTTAAACCATAGGAACACCTTGCCATGATCCAACACTATCGATTCAGGAATCCCATGTAGTCTGACAACCTCCCTGATAAATGTTGCTTCCATTGACACCGCGATGTAGGGATGTCACAAAAGGATGAAGTGTGCATACTTACTAAGTCTGTCCACCAGCACCACCATGATGACAGTGTATCCTTCTGATCGTGGTAAGTCGTCGATGAAGTCCATAGACACTTCCTCCCATACTCTATTTGAAAGTGTCAATGATTGTAGTAGTCCTCCGGGAGTCATAGCCATGTATTTGTTCCTCTAGCACACTTCACACCTGGCCACCATCTCTTATACATCTTTATGCATCCATTTCCAGTAAAGCTCAGATGTCATCCTTCTATATGTCTTCTATACACCTGAATGACCCCCCACCGCACTGCCATGGAACTCCTATAACAAGTAGGGGATATGTATAGAAGTTCGTGGCATTACAAACCTCCCTTGCTACAATAGTCTCTCCCCCTCAATATAGTAATCAAGATGGTTACTCCCGTTCTTCATCAGATCTTCCATGATCTTTCTCAATTCTTCATCCAGCATGCTTTCTTCCATGATGGCCCCCCTGTCGACCACCAAGGGTACAGACAGCTAATTCCTGGAGCTCCGCCACACATCTAGATAGAGTGTCAGCTGCTTTATTTTCCAAACCTAGCCTATACTGAATCTCGAAATCGTAGCCCAATATTTTGGATAGTCATCGCTAATGCTCCTCAGTCACCATTCTTTGCTCCAAGAGGTACTTTAAACTCTTCTGATCAGTCCGGACAATGAAGTGCCCACCCAATAGATAGGGACTCCACTTCTGAATGGCCAAGACAATAACCATCAGCTTCCTCTCATACAATGACTTCAATCTTGCCCTAATTGATAGCACTTGACTGAAGTATGCTATCGGCCTGTGGTTCTGCATCAACACTGCTCCCAACCCATATCCTGATGCATCGATCTCTATTATAAAGGTCTGGCAAAAAACTGGAAGAGCTAGAACAGGAACAGTGGTCATGACTTTCTTTAACCTCTCGAAGGCCTGGGTCGCCGCATCTCTCTATTAAATGTTGTCTTTCTTCAACTGCTCAGTCAAAGGCCATGCAATGGTACCGTACCCCTTCACAAACTTTCTGTAATAATCAATCAATCCTAGGAAACCCATCAACTCCCTTAAGTTCCTAGGCAGTGGTCATTTCTACATTGCCTCAATTTTGGTTTGGTTTGCTGCCACTCCTTCGGATAACACATGTCCCAAATACTCCACGCTGGACTGAGCAAAGCTGTATTTCTTCAGGTTGGCTCTCAACTAATGCTCCTGCAGTACTTTTAAGACCACCCTCAAATCTTTCAAATGCTCCTCCCCAATCTTGCTGTATACTAGAATGTCATCAAAAAAGATCAGGACAAACTTCCTAAGGTGCTGCTTAAATATTCTGTTCATCAAAGACTAAAAAGTAGCAAGAACGTTAGTCAATGCAAAGGGCATTACCAGAAACTCATAATGCCCTCCATGTGTCCTGAAGGTCATCTTTGGAACATCTGCCTCCCTCATTCTAATATGGTGGTATCCAGATTTTAAGTCTTAACTTGGAAAACACCACTGCCCCATATAGCTCGTTCAATAGCTCATCAATCACCGAAATTGGGAACTTGTCTAGTACAATGCCCTTATTCAGAACCTTGTAATCCACACAGAATCTCCCACTCCCATCCTTTTAAACCAGGAGGACTGGACCCGAAAAAGGACTAACACTTAGTCGGATGATCCCCGCGTCTAGCATTTTCCGGATAAACTTCTCAATCTCATCTTTCTGAATTTGTGGGTAACGGTAAGGGCAGACGCTGATCAATGTCTCCCCTTACTTCAAGGTAATAGCATGCTCCAATTCCCTCTGAGGAGGTAAACCCTGGGGAGGTTGAAAGACCTCGTTGAACTGGTGTATGAGCGGCTGCACTTAAGAGGGAACATTGCCTTCTTCCTCTAGTCTGACTCCTTCCAGGCGGTGCAACTCCACCAAGTAGCCTCCTCCCTCCTCCTGAATGGTCCTGATTAGGGATTTGAGAGAAACCCCAGCCTTGGTCAGCCCAGCATCACCTTGAATCATCCTTCTTCCCCCCATCACCAGTTCCATCCTTAGTGTACCCAATTTGATCTTGGTCTCCCCCAATGTCTGCAGCCACTTCATCCCTAGAATAACGTTAGTGCTCCCCAATTCCAAGGGAAGGAAGTCCTCCCTTACCTGGATCCCCTGAATCTTCAGTATTACCCCTTTATACAATCCTCTACCCATTTCCATCTTTCCCGTGCCCATCATCACCCCATAGCCTCCCGTATCCACTAACTCCATCCCAAGCAGCTCAACGATCTGGGTGAAAATAAAATTGTGGGTTGCACCACTATCTATCAACACCACCACCTCTCGGTCAGTTATCTCTTATTTCACTTTCATAGTGTGACTCGGAATGAATCCCACTACAGAGTTCAGAAAGACTTTTATCACATCCAGATGCAGCTTCTTCTTCTCCTCCGCTTCATACCTGCTCCCACCTCCCTCCTCATCTTCCTCATCTTCACAGACAAGGAGAACCTGAAGAGTTCAATCCTTACACCTATGCCTCGGCATGTACTTCTCATCACATCTGAAGCACAACCCCCTTTGCCCTCTTCTCCTGCATCTCTTTCTCCGTCAGCTTTTTGAATTGTCCCCCATTTCCCACTCCAGTTCTCTCCCTTGGCACTTCCTTCAGACTCCCTGGTGCTGCCCCCTTTGACGGTAAGAAGGTGATAGTCATCCTATATGATCCCCTTGAATAGTATCCTCAAGCCCCTCTTTCTGATTTCTTATGATCTTCCACCAACTGCGCCAGCTCCTAATGGGCTCCCTCCTATTACATCATTTGATACCATGCCAAGGCTTTTCCCTCCAGACACAATCCCGCCGCTGTCAGCTTCTCTTCCTCCGTCAACCCGTTGACCGCAAAGTAACGCTTCACCTTGTAGATTCAGCCATGGCCGTCTTCACCCTCAAAGACAGGCATCTTCAGAATCCTCACCCATGGGTCTCCCCCGTTTCTCCTGAATCCTCCATAACTTCCCATTCCTCGAAAAAGAGGTGCTCCTCAACTTTCACGATCTTCCCTCCGGCGATTATACCCAAACCCTTCATCATATTCCCCTCATCTCCCTTCAAAATCAGCACCTCGACGATGAAATTCTTCCCTTCTCTCGATGAAATCAGCAACCCTACGGTCATTTCCCAAACTCAACTCTTCTCTAGAAAGTGGCTCTATAGGTGGCATGTCGTCCTCTCCCACAATGATCTCCACTTCCGGATTTCTCCTCCCCCTAAACGGGTTTGAATTCCCTCCTACGCCATGGCCTCCGGTAGTCTCTCTTGCTTCCAATGTCGTAGGATTGGTCTTCAACTCCAGCAGTTTCTTCAACATCTTTTCCATCACCGTGAATTCTCCTTCTATCCTTTTATTGTTGGAGGTGATTTGATTCTGAAATGTAAAGAATTTTCCCTCCAAATATGATGTTAATTGACTGATCTCGCCTTCTAAGACTTCTACCATCTTCCCGGCCATCCCTCTTTCTAAGAATCACAAAGATCTCCTTCTGGTTGTCCAAAAACCATTGAAACTTCAAAATTTCAGCCGTCGATGGTCCCAAATCGATGCTCTGATACCAATTTGATAGGAAATACTTGAGTTTGCAAGTAACCCTAAGGTAATACTTGAGTTCGCAAGCAAACCTAATCGAAATCAGTGGAAAAACAAAGCACAAACTATTGTTTGTAATAGGAAATCAGCCAAACACATCAGTTTTTTATGAGAGAACAATAGAAAACTTGGAGAAGAACGATGGAATTCACTAATAGATGCAAGAAAACAATAAAAGATACAATGTTCTTCGATTCGAGAGGAAGAACAACTCTCCACAAGTCTCTAGCAAACCCTAGAGCCCAAGCACACAATAAGATCTCAAACTTTCAATCAAATTCAAGATAAAAATCCCCAATTACCTCCTGAGCTCCAAATTAACATCAAAGGACAATTACAAATTGAAATTACGAAATGCGTCAAGAGGGGAAGTAAATTGGAAATTTGTTGTAATAAAAAGAATCCTAAAAAGGAGTTCTATTTTTTTTTAACTAAGAAAATTAAATGATACAGAGGCGAATGCTTAAAACACGATTTGCAACAATAAGTGGTGAAAAATTAACTTGCTCAACAACAATTTTCACAACCATTTTCACCAAGAAAATTTAACGAAAATGAAATGAATAACGTAAATAAAGTGCACTAAGGGAAAAATCACACCAGAGAATTTATAGTGGTTCGGTCACTTGACTTACGTCCACTCCCTGGAGTCCACTCCGGGAATTTCACTACTAAACAGTAATTCTCCTTTTGCCCCCACAGCAAAGTGAAAAAGGCTTTACAAACCCGACGTGGTGGAGAGTCGAGCGCTTTGTCACCCTCCTGGTGACAGCAGCGTACCTTCTCGTTTTTCTCCCTCCTGGAGAAAGCAGAATACCTTAGAAGACACGGAAGTAGAAGAATCTCCCCCCTCAGAGAGCCTCCCACAAGATCATCTCAGGCCATACGAAGAGTAAAGTGCAACAAGCTTGGAGTAACAGTGTGATCTCCCTCACAAAGCCCACCTTCTCCTTCCTCTCACAAACCCTAAAATCTTCTTAAGAGCTCTCTTTTAAGGAATCTCCCTTTCATCACGTTCCTCTCTCACTAACTCTCTTTTCAAAAAACAGAATCTTTGATATTTAAAACACGCTCCAAGAAACTCTAAAAATTTCAATTTAGCCATTATAATCGTACAGTACGATCCAATATCGTACAGTATGATCAGTACAAAACATCCTTCGTCCTGGTACGAAGGATTACGAACAGGCAAACTTTTCTGAATAATATCGTACAGAACGATATAATATCATATAGTACGATATGTAAAATTCTTCTGTTCGTACAAGATGATTGCTAGGATGACGAAAACTCATCTATGCACATCGTATGGTACGAACCACTTCGTACAGTACGATTAGCACAAAATCAAGGGATCGTCCGGTACAATGTCTGGGATGATCGAAAACAACCTCGGTTGATTATATAATACTAACGGTTTCGTACAGTATGATAACCAATCAGAAATAAATCCTTGAATTACGTACTACTCACGGGATTAATTTAAGTATTCAAAAATATCATATAATACGATAGGATTGTATAGTACGATCAAATCAAAACTTACGAATTAAGAATTTAAATTAATCTGGCGGCTAGAGTTTTTAATTAGAAACACATCGTACAGTATGATATAAATTGTACAGTGCGACTTGTTTATAGATAGCTGTTTGAGCCAGATCAGATTGTACATTACGATTAAAACTCGTACAATACAATATACTGACAAAAAAAATTTCCTTCATTTTAAAACCCTCTCCCCCTGTGTGTGTGCATGGTTGCTCAATCTTGCATACAATTTGTGGTCAGACAATAAAACATAAATAAAATAAATAAAAAATTACAATGTTATAAACTCCAACTCCTACTCTATCCAGTCTTAAGTCTTCTTGTTGTACTGAATAACTTATAATCTACCTGAAATGTTAGTACTCACAGGCAAGAGCAAAAATAAAAAATATTCAAATGAATAATAATCCAATTGACATTATTTGTCATCATCAAAATCTCAAACTATGGGTCATGGACTGCAACACAAACTTCCTAAACAGCCCCTTCATTCAAATTTTCCCTCCTAAGTTTGAATTAATCCAAGCATGGCCCACCTAAAGCTTCCGCCCCCTCCTTGCCTCTCTGTTTTCTGCCCCCCTGTGGGGCCTGCCGAGTGTAGACAAGGAACGGTCTAGCCGGCCCCTCCTAGGCCGGTGGCATATCACAAACACTATCAACTTTGGAATCCCATATAGTCTAACCACCTCCCTGATGAATGTTGTTGCCACTGCCACTACAGTGTAGGGGTGTCATAAGGAGATAAAATGTGCATACTTACTCAGCCTATCAACCACCAACATAATAATTGTGAACCTTTCTAATCATGGTAGGCCATCTTATGAAATCCATGGACACTTCCTCCCATACTCGATTTGGAAGTGATAATGGTTGTAGTAACCCACCTGAAGCCATAGCCATACACGTGTTTCTCTGACACACTTCACACCTAGCCACCATCTCCTCCACATCCTTATACATTCCCTTATAGTATAATTCAACAGCAAGTCTCCTGTATGTTTTTTCTAATCCAGAATGGCCTTCAATTGCACTATCATGAAACTCCTACATTAGATGGGGAATATGGATGGATGTTCGTTGCATCACAAACTTCCCGTGATGTAAGTCTCTCTCCCTCAAGTGAATACCCTGAATGGCTACTTGTATTCTTCATCGAGTCATCCCTAATCCTCTTTAACTCCTCATTCTGCATGCTCTCTTTTTTTATAGCCCCCCAGTCTACCATCAATGATACTGAACTTGTCATCCCCTGAAGCTCCCCAACACACCTTGATAAAGCATCAGACGCCTTATTTTCCAAACCTGGCCTGTACTGGATCTCAAAATCATAGCCAAGTAATTTGGACAACCACCTCTGATGCTCCTCAGTCATCATTCTTTGCTCTAGCAAATATTTCAAGCTCCTTTGATCTGTCATGACAATAAAATGTCGACCCAGTAGATATGGACGCCACTTCTGAATGGCTAACACAATGACCATCAATTCTCGTTCATATACAGACTTCAGTCTGGCCCTAGTTGTCAACATCTGGCTAAAGTAGGCTATGGGCCTATGATTCTACATCGGCACTGCCCCAAACCCATATTCGGATGTATTTGTTTCCACCACAAAAGTTTGACTGAATTTAGGTAAAGCCAAAACGAGTATTGTGGTCATTGCCTTCTTAAGTTTCTCAAAGCCAGCGAAGACGCTCCCCCCATAAGAAGTTGTCCTTATTTAACTGCTCTATTAAAGGGCAAGCTATGTTGTTGTACCCCTTCACAATCCTCGATAATAACCCGTCAATACTAGGAAACCCCTTAGCTCCCTAAACTTCCTAGGTAAAGGCCACTTCGGCATTGCTTCATTTTTTGCTTGATCGGTTGTCACCCCCTCTTGAGATACTACATGCCCCAAGTACTCCACACTAGTCTGTGCGAAGCTGCACTTCTTCAAGTTGGCTCAAAGCTGATGCTCCTGTAGAACTCCAAAGACCACCCTTAAATGCTTCATATGCTCCTCTTCGATCTTGGAATACACAAGTATGTCATAAAAAAAAAATTAAGACACCTCAGTAGATACAGCCTGAACACACTATTCATCAATACACAAGTATATCCTCCCCCCACCTCCTGTATGGTCTTGGTCATGGATTTGAGAAATATTCCAACCCTGGACAGCCATCAATACACAAGTATATCCTCCCCCCACCTCCTGTATGTTCCTGATCATGGATTTGAGAAATATTTCAACCCTGGACAGCCCTGCATCTCCTTGGATAACCATCCTCCTTCCTCCCACCACCAATTCCATCCATAATGCTCCCCAATTGACCTTGGTATCCCCAAAGGTCTGCAACCACCACATCCGTAGGATGACATCGGTACTCCCCAATTTCAAAGGAAGAAAATTCTCCCTCACATGTATCCCCTGAATAGTCAACATCAATCCCCTACAATCTTTGCTACCCATCTTCACCTTTCCCATGCCCATCATCACCCCATAGCTACTTGTATCCACTAATTCCACACCCAGCAGATCAACAATCTGAGTGGAGATAAAATTGTAGGTTGTCCCACTGTCTATCAGCACCACCACTCTTTATCACCTATTTCTCCCTTCACTTTCATGGTGTGATATGGGGTAAATCCCACAACTGAGTTTAAGGAGACTTCTGTCACGTCCAAATGCAACTTCTCCTCTTCCTCCACCACTAACCCACTCTCACCTCCTCTTCAGCTTCCTCGTCATCACAGACAGTGAGAACCCGAAGAGTTCGGTCCTTACACCTATGCCCCAGTATGTACTTCTCATCACACCTAAACACAGTCATTTTGCCCTCTTCTCTTGTATCTCCTTCTCTGTAAGCTTCTTGAAATTTCCTCCATTTTCCCCTTCAGCTCTCTCCTTGGGCACTTCCCTTAAAATCCCTAGTGCAGATCCCTTGGGAGCTAAGAAGGTGGTGGTTATCCTATATGATCCCCCCGAGTTGCTCCAATCAAGCCCCCTCTCCAAATGCTTCTGGTCCTCCACCAATTGTGCTAACTACATGACCTCTCCCAAGTCTCGAGGCCTCATCACCCTAACTGTTGCCCAGATCTTCAATTTAAGCCCCTTTATAAAGTTTCCCTCTAGCACTGTCTTTGAGAGCCAATCTAGCCTGCTGGCCGGACACTCAAATCTATCACGATAATCTGCCACGGTCCCCTCTTGTGTCAGGGCAAAGAATTGCTCATAGAAATCTCATCCACTACTGGTTCAAAAATATTCTAGTAAACAATCTTTGAACTCCCTCCAGCTTCAAATGGGTTGCCTCATGTCTCGCCATTGGTATCAAGCCAATGCCTTTCCTTCCAAACACAGTCCTACCGCCGTTAGCTTCTCTTCCTCTGTCAACCCATTGACAGCAAAGTAACGCTCCACTTTGTAGATCCAGCCATGGACGTCCTCGCCTTCAAAGATGGGCATCTTTAGCTTTCTCACCTTCGGGTCACCTCCATTTCCCCTGAATCCTCCATAACCTCTCGTTCCCCGAAGAGGATGAGCTCTCCAGTTGTCACGATCTTCTCTCTGGCAATCATAATCTCTCATTCATGTGTTGAATGCAGATATCAACCGAAGGGATCAATTTAAAGCATTTTAAATACTTCCTAAAAATCCATAAAGTTCAAAATTCTAAAAATCATCCAAGTTAAGAATATTTAAAGTTGAAACAATCCATCAAATCACTTAAAGCAAAACTCATCCACCCTCCACAACAGTTTGCTATAATGGACAAATTGAAATTTATTTCAGCTCACAAATAGCTAATGTCCGATCGAAAATATCACTAGGTTTCAGTCTCAAATAATCTCCTACCAACAAGAACGTGGTACGTGTCCTCTGACCGGTGGTTTTGCCGATAAATGGCACCGCAGGATAAATAGTTATGATCCGGGGCCCTCTGAACTGAGTGGTTTTGCTGCCAAATGGCACCACAAGATAGCGGTTATGACCAGAGCCAATATGTTTCTTAGTGACATCAAATCTTTGAGATATGAATCAATAAGATATAATTGATAGGGCACAAAGCCTTCTGTTAGCTAAGGTGGATTCAAATTTTTCCCCTTAGACAAACATTCATCCCAGGTCTACAAGATCCCCTTGAACCAAACCTGTTAACGGTGAATGGCGCACCATGGCGCAAAGGTCCATTTGGAGCCATGGCGCATAGCGCACGGTGCAGCGTGCGCTATTTTGAACATGGCGCAAGCTATATAAAAAATATAAAATAATAAGCATGAATATAAAATATTATTAAAAATGAAAGATAAGCTATCATAATAATAAAAGACAATCATAACATATATAAGTTCAACTAAGTAACATACAAATATCTCATAATTCAAATATTACAATCTTTTTTTAAAAGATCAAATATAAATTTAATCTACTCTTCTTAGAAATCATCATCATCAGCAAATGTTAAAAAAACTTCATTATCTTCTTCAACATTGTCTCCTACTTCATAATCATCTTCATTACCCTCTTCATCATCATTCTTAATAGCAACATCACGCCTAATTGAAGATTCTTTCTCTTTCCCTTTAGATCTTTCCCGAATATTATAGCTTTTATCATAAACACCAGTAGTTTTAGCAACACTTGTCCAAGTTAAATCTTCCTCTCCAGCAATAAAGTCATTTTCTTCATCAGACTCATCATCTAATTTTCCTGTTAGCCATTCATTTGCATCATCTATCTCAGTCAAAGAAATAAGATCAATGACATCACGATAATTGAATCTCCGAATCAGTGCTCTATTATATTTCACATAAACTAAATCCTTTAAGCGACCATGATCCAATTTGCTTCTTCGTTTGTTATGAAACTGCAATTAAAAATTTTTGAACATGTAAGTATTTTACAATGTATGTAAAATACTATATTTGAAACAATCCATCAAATCACTTAAAGCAAAACTCATCCACCCTCCACAACAGTTTGCTATAATGGACAAATTGAAATTTATTTCAGCTCACAAATAGCTAATGTCCGATCCAAAATATCACTAGGGTTCAGTCTCAAATAATCTCCTACCAACAAAAACGTGGTATGTAACCTCTGACCGGTGGTTTTGCCGATAAATGGCACCGCAGGATAAACAGTTATGATTCGAGGCCCTCTGAACTAAGTGATTTTGCTGCCAAATGGCACCACAAGATAGCGGTTATGACCAGAGCCAATACGTTTCTTAGTGACATCAAATCCTTGAGATATGAATCAATAAGATATAATTGATAAGGCACAAAGCCCTCTGTTAGCTAAGGTGGATTCAAATTTGTCCCCTTAGACAAACATTCATCCCAGGTCTACAAAGTTCCCTTGAACCATACCTGTTAACGGCGAATGGCGCACCATGGCGCAAAGGTCTATTTGGAGCCAAAGCGCATAGCGCACGACACGGCGCGCGCTATTTTGAACATTGCGCAAGCTATATAAAAAATATAAAATAATATGCATGAATATGAAATATTATTAAAAATGAAAGATAAGCTATCATAATAATAAAGACAACCATAACATATATAAGTTCGACTAAGTAACATCCAAATATCTCATAATTCAAATATTACAATTTTTTTTAAAAGATCAAATATGAGTTTAATCTATTCTTCTTGGGAATCATCATCATCAGCAAATGTTAAAAAAGCTTCATTATCTTGTTCAACATTGTCTCCTATTTCATAATCCTCTTCATCACCCTCCTCATCATCATTCTCAATAGCAACATTATGCCTAATTGAAGATTATTTCTCGAATATTATAGCTTTTATCATAAACACCAGTAGCTTTAGCAACACTTGTCCAAATTAAATCTTCCTCTCCAGCAATAAAGTCATTTTCTTCATCAGAACTCATCATCTAATTTTCCTGTTAGACATTTATTTGGATCATCTATCTCAATCAAAGAAAAAGGATCAATGACATCACAATGATTGAATCTCCGAATCAGTGCTCTATTATATTTCACATAAACTAAATCCTTTAAGCGAACATGATCCAATTTGCTTCTTCGTTTGCTATGAAGCTGCAATTAAAATATTATTACATTACTATATTATGAACATATATAAAAAAATCAACACATACATTGTAAAATACTAACATTTTCAAAAATACTCCAATTGCATTCGCATCCAGATGAACTACATGTTAAACTTAGGACTTTGATAGCAAAGCTTTGTAAATTAGGAGCTCCTTGTCCATATGCCAACCACCAATCAGCTGGAAGAAATAATTTTTTTTTCAATATTATATAACAAATCAGTCTTAATTTTTTTGTAAATAATAATACCCGAAAATTTAGTAGTTCTTTGTCTTACAGCTGGAGGAATACCAAAAAGTCCTTCACCTCTAATGTATAAACTTAATTCATTACTGATTTTATCTTCTTCAGCTACATCTTGAGATAATCTTCCAATACATTGATAAAGACCATCAGCTATTTCCTTATCCTTGGCAATATCAGGGTTATTGAAGAAATATTCAGGATTTAAAAAATGTCCCGCTGCCTGTAGAGGCCGATGTAATTGCACTTCCCATCTTCTATCAATCATTTTAAAAATTTGATCATACTTATCACTGTTATTGAAGCTTGCAGCAATTGCCTCTTTTGCTCTATCAATTGATTCATATATGTAAGCCATTGGAGGCTTCTTTTCTCCATCAATCAATCTAAGAACCTTTAATAAATGATCAGCTATTTTTAAGGCATACACTATAGTGTTCCAAAATGATTGCTGTAAGATTGTATGTTGAGATTGTTTTGCTTTAGCCTCTTTCGTATAAGGTCCCAAGATAAATTCCTCACAAGTAAATATTTTCTTCAAGTTCAGTTGTTGTTAATGAAAACGTTGTAAAGTTAAGAAAACTATTGCAAAGCGAGTCTTTGCGGGTTTGACAAGTGCTCTTTGATTTGTGCACGTTCTCATTAACTCAAGTAAGCGAGGCCTAGAATATATAAAACTATGTACTGCCACTGCTTTATCAAAGCATCGCCTTAGCTTTTGAATTTTGAAAATATCCTCCATTAATAAATCCAAACAGTGAGCAGCACAAGGAGTCCAATAAATGTGAGGATATTTGTCCATCAATAATTTTCCTGTTATGTCATTATAATTTAAGTTAAGATGTACACAAATTCTTCATGAAATAACATAACTTTAGAAGAAAAGTTGTGACAAACCTGCAAGAACATTTTCGGATGCATTATCAGTGACTACTTGGATCACATTAAGTGGTCCAATAACCTCGATATACTTGCAAAAAAGTTCAAACATTTTCACAGCATTTTTGGAGAAAGAACTAGCATCAGTTGATTCTATGAATGCACTACCTCTTGGACAATTAACAAGAAAATTGATTAAGTTTTTCCCATTCCTTGACGTCCATCCATCTGCCATTAGAGAACAATCATATCGTACACAATCTTCTTGATGTCGTCGCAATAGCTCATGTGTATGTCCAACCTCTTTCTTCAAACAAGTAACTCGTACCTCATGATAACTAGGAGGTTTCATTCCAGGTCCAAACTGCCCAAGTGCCTCCACCATAGCAGGGAAACTATCATAGTTCACAGCATTAAATGGAATCCCAGCATCGTACATCCATCTACTGAACACTTGAACAGCCCTTCCCCTCATTTCTTTTTTAGCTGCATCCATTTCTTTGTTAAACTGACCTTTTCTATGCTTTACTACATCTTCAGGATTTGGTGTAAGGAAAGTATCTAATGGACCTTTAGGTCGTGATGTTTTGAAAATAAATGTAGATGTCGATCCTTGACTAGATGTGTTAGATTTATTTGTCTGCAACATTTTGGATGGTTTAACAACTAAAATATCATCTGTCATCACATCAAAGTCTTCTCCTTCTTCTTCAGCAAGGTTGACATTTGATATGTCATTAAACTGTTCATTTAAATCTTTTTTTTTTCAACATGGATGCCTTAATTTCAAACTTCACGTGCTCGGGACAGTTAGAGCAAGGCCTTGCATTCCTAAAACCCCCAACGAGGTGTTGTTTGTGGCGTATAATTTCTCCTTTTGTTATTTTACCACAAAAAATGCATGTCACACTGTTATTGTCGGATTCATTTGTTAGTATAGCATATTTCATGCTGGATCTTTTTTTAAAGATTGAACTGAATCTGACATTTTATGATCACTTAAAAGCAAACAAATTTAAATAAAAAAACCATAATATTGTCCAAGAAACATAATATGGGGGCTGCCGGGGGTCCAAGGGGGCACTTCCCCCTGGCGGGGTTCGACCTGCCTGGTCAGCTTCAACTTCGGGACAGATTCGGCTGGATTCGGCGGAAGTAGCGAATGCAGCAAATAGAAAACAGAAAACCTTCGACTTCGGGATAGATTCAGCGACCTCGACTTAGGGACTGCGGGATGTGTTCGGCGGATGCAGCAAACAAAAAATCTTTCGTGAAATTAGGGCAATGAATAGTCGTTTATCTTAAAATATAGATATATTTTTAAATATAAAAAATATTCATAAGTATACGGAAATTTAAAAACAATTTGGCGCGCTATTTTGCGCTGTGCGCAATGCATCATGGCTCACATATGGCGCAAATAGCGCGCGCTATTTTAAACACATGCGCCTCGCCATGAATATGGCGCCGTAGGTGCGCCGCGCCGCGCCGTGCGCCATGGCGCGCGCTATTTTGCGCCATTGACAGCTATGCCTTGAACGAAACAACCCATGGCTGCCGACAAGGATCCTTCTGTCAAGTTGGGTCGACTACCTCCTCTGACTAAGTAGATCAAGGACCACGATGGTCTGAGATGACGGAACCATGGGATCTTGATCGGGTCCATCATCCATTCCCCCACCATCCGCTTTAAGTACAAGATGGTGAAATTTTCAATTTTAAATATCAAATTTTCCAACCTTCCAATTTCCACATTTCTAAACCCATGCTGCTACTATATGCCAGATAACGCGTATTTCTACGTATCTGATCGACGACTAGCCTTAATCGAAAGTTCTCTCTCGTTATCGGGAGGGGTAATTAACTATAGGGGCTTGCGCCTATAGGAAACCAGAACTTAGATCATAAAGTTCTCGTAAAATGACGGTGAAATCTTTCGGTAGTGTCTTATCTACAAACTCATATGACTTCCCAAAATTTACCCCGGAACTTAATTCTGTTAACGCTACCCCGAAGAAAAAGAAAACGGGGGAGGCCGGGGCCTAATTTTCGGAACCAATGGCTACTTCGCTGAATGCTCAACAAAACTTGGTCAAGTCATAAAATTATTCAAGCTCCCAAAGTATTCATCCTAAAAATTGTTCATGAATGTAATAAAATCCCAAAAAAGCGCAGACACTGACCTTTATCACATCTCTGCTGAGGTCTTTTAAAGTTTGCACACGTACTATTATCCTCTTTCCTTTTTTCGAAATTTCACCACCCGGCTTCAACTGAGCAAAAAAGAAAACAAAATTGCACAGCGAATTAAGCGCGTATATAAACATGTAGTGCCAAAACAGAAGAAAACCATAGTGTTATAACAAACCTCAGAGCTGCGATAACCACATAAATCACAACAACTTGCCATGACAATTACTTCCCGAAAATATGGAATTTCTAAGAATAGTCAAGGTAAATAAAGTTCAATTTGAGGAGTAATGGCTCAAGAAAATTTTGTAAAACTCTACAATTAAAAATTGCAATTTGAGAAATCCAAAACATTCCAGTACAGTTTGTGAAATTTTCCTAAAAAAAAGGTATATTTCTTAAACTTAGCTTAGTTCCTAAATGATAAGAATAATGTAACAAAAAAACTATTTAGCAATGTGATACCGAAAAATAAGGCAATATGCCAGATGTACAAATCAATCATATCCAATAATAATAATCACAAATTTAAAAGCCAAAAGAAATCCTTCAAAGGGAAGCAAAATAACTTATCTCCAAGAACTCCAAAGTGAAACCAAAAAGTCATAGAGCCATCGAGCACAATCAGCAGACGACAACAAATGACTGGTAGTAATATGTAGCCTCGTTAGAAGTAAACAACCACATTGTCACAAAACACCCCCAAGGAGGAAGCAACATTTATCAAGGCACGTGGTGGTGGGAGTGGGGAGGAAGGAGAAGATCATAGTTAGGACTGTTTCATCATCATAGCATGTCAAATCAAAAACCCACAAAAGAGAATTGGATGAAGATGGAGAGATGGCAACACAAGCATATGAAGGAAAGCTAAGGCATTTCGTCATCCTTAAGTACAAAACCACACACAGAAAGCAAGCACAAAAATCTGAGAATATGGATGAAAAATTATCATGATAAGCTATATAGCATAAGCACAAGCGGCAATCAAATTGCAAACCCACCATGCCACAACTAAATTCTTGAAGCGCAACAATGTAATAAGTACCAATGATTCAGAAGCCCAATAGAAAATAAATCAACGGATATAGTTTAGAAATAAAACAACAACAATAATGAAATAAGAGCATATCATATCAAACAACAACCTTCAATGATAAAAAAATTATTTAATTTTATGGTATGATATGCCTTGAAGCTTAGGAAATTATCATTAATTGTGCATGGTTTTAAATGGAGAGGTAGAAAATGGATACAAGGTCAACAACAAGAAGAGTTATGTAAGAAAACATAATACTCAGATTACATCGGAAGAATTCACGATGAACGACGTTGTGATTGGTTTAGTTTGCCGTGAGTCGGGCATCAAATGCATGAGAGCTTCATTATAGTAAGATAAGGTGAAAAGTCAAATACAGTTTGAAGCAAAATTTATAACCAGAGATCACTATGCATACCAATTAGTGGCTACTTCGAATGAGAAGTACCATTTTTTAAGGGACTGAATCCGACAACCCTTGATTCCTTTAAAATCCAATATTTCAGTGTAATCAGGAAGAGCAAGGTTGATAAAAAATGACTTGAATACAATCAACAGCGCTAGAATTTTTGACAAAATGAAAAGAATGGGAGTTAGAAATAATAAGACCAAGAATAAGAATTTTGTACAGATATAACAAATAGTTGTTCAATCAACTAAAAGATTTAGAAAGAGGGATTTAGAAAGAAGGATTTAGAAAGATGCAGATCCTTATACATCAAGTGCAAGAAAATTTTAAAAGAAAAAAAAAATCATAGATGATAATGGAGTTTTGATGTTCAAAAAATGTCTTTGTTTACTGAACCGAGTGGGGTTGATATAAGAGATCCTGAAACAGGCAAATCATTAGAGTTACACCATCCACCCAAGTAAAAACTTCTGAGATTTTGATAGATATTTTAAATTTGAGTTATGCAATATCGTTCATGACATGAAATATTTTCTTGAGATGAATGTGGACATTCCAACCCATCAATTTTAAGATTTTGATTTTTGTGAGATTTGAAGAATTTCGAGAGTGATTATGTTCACATACATGTATACACTTCTTGTGCTGATGGTTTCTTACCCATCTTTTCTTCTCATCTTTCTTCTCTTCTATCTTTTGTTACTTGTTAGTGCTTGAAATTGACTAGTTGATTAGTCAAATCAGCTGCAACTTAGATTTAATGTTAATTGCATGAAATATAGTCAAGTTTATGACTTTCTTGATCTTTAATTCTAAATTATAATTTCTACTCAAAGGATATACCGACATAGATCATTAAAAAAATAAATTAATATTAATTTTTTATCTATATCAAAAATAGTCAATAGTTGTGTTGTATAAATACTCTGTTCCTACAAAATTTTGCTTTTTTTTTTTGCACCGCAGGTTATATCAACATTAAAAATCCAAGATACTACAATATCCTACATCACATTTCATGCATGCTTTAGAAATTATAATTTAGAAAAGTGCACCAGTCAAGGAAAAGATACTAAGTTACAAATTATATTAGTTATCATTAAAATGTGGACATAACCATGTATTTGTAATTGGGGAACAGTATTTCACCAATTGGATGGGATGGCTACCCTGCACAACACTGTGTCCATCATTTGGCTTGGATGTTATTATTTCAAATGCAAATTTTGTTAAAAATTGCAAAGAGCAATAAAACTCTATTGCAAAAACTGATGGCTTATCAATTTCAGGCTCATATATTGCAATGATAAAAATGTTAAACAATTAGCCATATCAGCAGAAAGGATATTGGTTGCATAGAAGTGGATAACACATGGAGCTCCACATGCTCCACAAGTTGACGGCAAAGTTTCAACCTGTGCAAAGAAGCCAAATCAAAACATGATTGAAGAATACAAAAGAAAGCAAAATCTGCATATCCCATGATGTTTACCTCTTCTGGTGCCGAGTATCTGTATAAGGCTTCAGCATCTTGATCGCTATTAACCTGAGCGATTGCATGGCGATTAGCAATAGCTCCAACTGAACCATGGGAAAACTCTTGTACTCCAATCCCTGAAATCCTTTTTTCATCAGTTGGAGAATTACTCTCACACTTCCTCTCAATTTCCTCGGACATCTCAGCAAGAAAACCTAGTGTTGCTTGTTGCTCCGGTGTCCTCTCATAAAACTTGATAGATAATGAAGGATCTTGCATTGGAGCATACCTGTATTTAGCACAGTAATGAAATGAGTTGGTGAAATGAAGCAAATTGACAATGGCATGAGAAATGTGAGAAAAACCCAAGAAATCATAGCCATTAATCGATTATCCAACACACACTATTTGCCATTACGTTCATTTACATAGAGATTATGTAAGGCAGCCTTGACAATTTCTTTTCTAACCTAGAGACGAATAAAGTTGCCAATATAAGCGTGAATGACTTTTTCAAAACAAAATTTGCTATGGTAAAGCCACTGTATTGAACCTAAGTCAAATTACCAGGACAAGAGTATTATTAAACAAATCTTCATGCTAACAGAGCTTGAAATAATTACTATTAAAGGTGCTATGACAATATTAAGTGCATTACAACCACAGCACCAAATTTTGACTTGGCTGCATCACCAAAATGCCAGAACTGTCCGTTTATAAAGCCTGCAAAACACTGCAAAAGCATATGATCTGCATACACTAAGGACAGAAGTTCTTCACTTACTTTAATCTACATCTCGAGGATATGAGTAGAATTCCAGTTGAATCAATGTTGAAAGGAACGACTACTACAATTTAGATAAAACATAACATTGGTAACAGTTCAAACAAGTTGCCTTCTTAATCTTACCTTATAGATGCTGAAAGAATTAAATGGTAATTGTAACCATACTAGAAATTAAAGCAGAGATGATAAATACAACACAAATTTGAAAGTATGAAGGAAAACCTACGGGTTCTCAATGAAGCTATTTCCAGCTGGATCATCAAGAATGAAGGAAAAGGAAGCACTTCCTTCAGCAAAAGACCTTAAATTTATCAAGAATTTATCTATGGCTTCAGCGGTTCCTGGATCCACTTTCTATATAAACAAAAAAGCAATTCGTTGAAGAAGTGCAAACCAAATTCAAACCAACTTGATAAAACTCTTGAGCTTACCCTGCGTTCTTCTTGAAGGCCCTCTAATTCATCGGCAGCCCGCTTAAGTATTCCTTCCACCTAGAATAAAATGTATTTTGCTCATTAAAAAAATTGTACAATCCAAAGCATTAGAAGTCTCAGTCTGCAAAAGAATATGCCATGCACTGAACAACATACTAAGAAAATAGCAACCATAGAAAATAAACTTAGTTTCACGAATGTTATCAATTGCTAATGTTACACAAATTGCTATACAAACACAAATCTACTAACAAAAATATCAGCGTTAGGTTGCAATTACTCTTGTCATCCATATTATCATTGCAAATCAACCAATAGGGTGCGGTGTTTGAAGGACATGTGATTTTTCACTCTCTAGACCACAGAGTGCAGTGATTTGTTCAACAGGTATTCAAAGGGTATTTAAGTAATAAATACATTAAGGTGGCAATATATCCTCTGTACTATGCCTTCTAATGTTCGGCACAATGCCAAAATAACATCACAGAAACCTTAGAAAATTATATACAATATAGAATTCTAAATGGCATATTTCACAATGCAGTTGTAATATTAAACAAGAATGAGTGGTAAAGGATTCATAAGCCAATCCCAAATGATTGAGATAAAGTTAATATCATGGTTTAAAATTGCGCAATATGAGGCTCGCCTTGAGGCCCGCCTTTGCGCAATTCCAATAAAAAACGTCTCGATGCTTACGCCTCGAGTTTTTTTTATAAGGCTTACGCCTCAACTTGGTTGAGGCCCGCTTCGCCTCACGCTATATATATATTAAAACTTACATAAATCTTGAAGTAAATGCCTGTCATTAGACTCTATAGGGGAGGCGGAAGGGGAGAGAGTAGTTCACCATAATGATGATTCAAATGAAGAACCCCTTAGTGATGATAGTGCTGATGACTTATAAGTTCTTATGTGATATGTCATTGCTATTTATTTTTGGAAATCGGAATTATATGTTAATGAAAAGAATATTTTGATTTTGGAAAGATAGAATTTTGAGTTGAACTACAATTCTTGTTGTCTTATTATTGAGATATTTTGATTTCACATCATATCTTATGCTTTTTATATTTTATAATATTCACTCATTAGTATATAACAAATTTATCATTTTATGTATACGCAATCTTTTGATTTTGAGGCTTACGCCTCAAAACGTCTTGAGGCTTACGCCTCGCCTCACGAATGAAAAACGCCTCAATACCCGAATATGCAATTTTAAACATTGGTTAATATTGAGGAAGAAAAACTTCTAGAATTAAGGTTGGTTAGTAAAAGTGATCCAAACAGTTGGGAAACTATTTTGAACTTTACCCCAATAAATTTAGGTGGTTTAGGCATGCGTGATTGGATTGAAGATGCATTAATCACATGGTAAGATACAATTAGATATAAAATAATAAAATAAGTAGATAAAATATAAATGGAAATTTATGTAAGAAAAATGTAAATTAGAGTTCACACCTCCTAGTACTCAACAAGCATAAATGAAGGATGACTCATAAAGCCAACCCCAAATAGTCGGAAAATTGACACTAGTTAGGAATTAAAGAAGAGTGCTAATATTCAAATCAAAATATAATTACTCACTATTTATTATCTACAAAACATATGCTCAAACATTGATCATGCTAAACTACCAAAATAGTTCGGGATGAACCACTCCATTAATTCCTATGAAGAGATTCCATCAGCAGTCTTATTTTGAATGTGTCTTCAAGAACATCTTCCACATTCTAATTTCGTTTTGCTATATAATTTTCAGCTAAAGCCCTGCTCTATTAATTTAACTTGAACTTTTAGTGATGTCTCCAAAAATTGTTACAATAAATAACTCTTCTACCTTCCCTTGATTGATGATATTATAGTTCTGCCAATATATGTAATTTTCAGTTTCTATGGCATGATTATAAGAAATATAAATCAGAAGAATTACCAGTCTTTGATACTTCCATCATTTCCTAATTTATCTTACCAGCTTCTGTGTGATATACCTACATAACTAATTTAACAGTTTGATCTCGTATCAAAATATCCAATTATTTCTTTTGAAGTACCCAGCCTCCTACCATCATTCCATTTTACTTAGGGCTGCATATTAAAATACTTCGCACTTCTTACATTAGCATATCAAGAGCAATCAGCTCATTTTACCTAAGAGTATCAGCATATAGACTAAAGTGGCCCACTCAATGCTTTTTTGTTTATTGAATGTTGCCTACATAACAAATTGCATCCACATATTCTTTAAGATCTCAATGTCCTCTAAACATCTTCCACTGAAGATTTGGCTCAGTGACTTGATCAAACACTAAAGCCAAACAAACGAACAAAAATACAACTGTGTTTCTAAAATATAACAAATGAACACATCCATGACTATTACAAAAGGTGGTAATATAGGAATCCAGTAGCTAATGGCTTCTTATTTCTTCATTCAGAATTATATTCATGAATGTACTTGATTATCATAATGCATATTCAAGTAGAGTAACAAAAAGTTGAATAATAAAGCAGATTTAACAAAGAAAAATATATCTACCGTGGAAAGGGTGCCACGCTGAGCTTCTGGTGGAATCTCAAAATCTAACTCTGGAATCTGCATATGAAGAAAAATAATAAAAGATTATGGTCATTTATTTCATTATAAAGACGTAGACTATAATTTAACCTAAAAGTAACAGCACGAAAATATAAAAAAGGTTTAATTTATATGTATGTGGATGTGCTTGCGACTTCTGAGTATATGTCTGCCTGCATGTACCTGTGAGTGTGTGGATGTAAGTGCACATTTTTTCATCCTTGACCAATAAATATTAGTAATTCCTAAACTTTTTATATTTTTTGTATGAAAAAAATTTACCACTAACAAATTAAATATACTTTGGATTTATGTTGCTACTTTCACATATAATTCTACTAATTCTTAGTTTATGATGCCCAACAATTCTCCTGAAAGAGGTATGCAGTATCCAACACATATTAGACATAACACGCCTCCGAAACATGTTGTGCATACCAAAGAAATGTCCAATTAAGAAAATACTTAAAATGAATTAGACACGAATAGTTTAAATTTTTTATAATTTTTTTAAAATATAATTTATTATACTTCAAATTTTTATGTATTTTAAAAAATAAAAACTAAATTTCTTATTTTTTCTCCAAAGCCCCAAATCAATCACTCATGCTCAATATTTCATTCCCCAAACACTCCCATTTTTAGTTCTCTCTAGCGAGTAACGATTAGGGTTTCACAAAATGCACGATATCATCCATCAGATGCCATCAAAATATCAATATTTTAAAATCATATCAACATTAAAGTCTGATATTGCCTTGATATTGATGGACATGCCAATTATTCTGCACCCACAATCATGCCCCTACGCATCCTGACACATATCTTTGTTCAACATCGACAACTGCATCATCTCGACATTGAGGGCTGATGTTGTCTTGGCATCGATGCCCAATGCCCATTGCACAACATCAATGTCTGACTTTCAATAGCATTGTCTTAACTCCAAGCCTAAAAACTAATGATACCCATTTCTAAATCTCCCAAAAGCATCACTTGAAGACATACTACTGTAGTGAAAAAAAATGAGAATAGAATTATATATTCCCTTCGAATTTCTCTCTTTTTTATTCTTTGGAAAATGGCTAGTGCAAAAGTAAAAATCAAGAAGTCTCTCAAAATTAACCAATGAATAATAATAAATAAAATTGTAAAGTGATCCAATGTCACTTGTTAACTCATTCAAGACCATGGAAAAATATGCTTTTTGATTCAAAACAACTTTAAAAAATGCAAATTCTTGATTGAGAAAGGTAATTAACAAAGTGCTCTTTAAAGTCATATCATACCTTAATGGTAGCAGAATCGGATTTCACAACCTGGCGGTTAAGCATCTGAAGAAAAACATATATTAAATCAGTTTCATATAACAAAAAGATCTAATTATGCTGGTCACTCAGTGGTAAACTCATAATAATAAATAAATGAAGGTGTAAAATAAATGGATAAATAAACAAAATATAATAAGTAAAGGGAGCGATTATGATCATAAAAATGCTACAGGCACACACAAACCTGTTGATCACCAGAAGGAACTTTCAATTGGTAGTAGCACCCACGTGGTTGAAGCTGGCCGGCAAACTGGACCTCATTGTTACTTGAAGTATAAAATTCAAATTACAGAAAATTTAGCTAGATCGGATACTATATTTTGAAAAGCAAATGAATTTTCTGTCGCAGCAGCAGGAAAAATTCATATTAATACCTTTCGTAGCAATGTGGACACTCAAATGCCATTAGCACTAACTGCACAGGATGATAAAAACAATGTGTAACAAGTTCAATTCAAAAAAAGAGTCAGCTGATGGGAAGGAGAAAAGTAACCTCTCTGAAATGAGGAATCCTAGTCAGGAGAATTCTGGTTATGCCCTGCACCAAATCAAAGAAAAAAAAAAGAGAGAGAGAGATATATATATATTTTTCGAAGGAAGACTTACAGCACAAAGCCAGGAGTTAGCGTCATCAAATGATGGAATTGATACTTACATTCTGCTCGCATCGCATGCAGAGGCTCTCAATCTCGTGAAGCGGCGACTCTGAGGCTTCCTCGGCGGAGACCGCATCTGCCGCTGACTGGATGTCTGTGAGTGCTTTGCCGCTTTCCATATCAAATCGAAGTTGCAGAAGATAAGGATAAAAAAGAAAACTTTGTTTTCTGCGGCTTTTCCGGCTGCTCGCCCTCTCGTTCTCCCTCGCGCTAAGAAATTTGAGAATTCGACTATTTGATCTTTTTTGCTTCGGCTTGCCAGAGAACAAGGAGGTTCTCGAAAGCGGGCGAAAGACCAAGGAAATACTAGATTTAGGGCGGTTTTCGATTTAGTAATGCTATCATTTTTATATACCTTCAAATTAAATTAAAACTGGTAAATTTCAAAAAAAAAAAAATTTATTGTATGCATTATTTATATTATAAATTTTAAAATTAAATTCATTATAATATGTAATGTTTTGAAAACCGGACCGGATAACGAACCGGAACAAGGAGAGGTTCATGGTTCGACCGGTTCAACCGATCTAACCGGGGTCGAACCGGATGACGTCGTAAATAATAAGTATTATTTAAATTTAATACAATTAACATAAAATAATGTTATCATCAAGGTTGTGAAAACCGGACCGGGCAACGAACCGGTAGAGAGAGCGGTTCACGGTTCGACCGGCCGAACCGGGGTCGAACCGGATGACATAATAAATACAATTTAGATGATATAAAAATCATATAATAATATAACTTTTTTATTAAAAAATAAATTGAATTCAAACATTATTAATATCTTATATAATTTTAAATTTAAAATTTATATATAACCATATAATTTAATATATATTATTATTAATTTATGTTACATATTTAATATAAATTTAATTCTAACATAAGTTTATAAATTTAATATAAATTATTCTTATTTTATATTATATGATTAAATATATTTTACATGTTTATGATATATTGTATACAAAAGTTATTTTATAAATTTATATCTAAAATCATTAATAAATAAATAAAATTATTAATGATAAATTATTTTTTATTATGTATAAATAAATAAATTTTTATTATTAACTAATAAATAATTATCACTCACATAAAAAATAATTAATTAAAAAATCTGTTTAAAAATAGGTTTTATATCCATTATATATGCTATGAACTCATACACTCCTCATCTCTTTTCTTTAGTCCCACATCCCTTAGAAACACTTTCTTGCTATTGTTTATATAGCATATTTAGATTCCTTGCACCAAGGGAGCACATGGGGAGGTCATGTGAAGATGTGTCATGATGCTTTGAGTACAAAAGTGCTTATTATATAAAGTGTATTTAACTTTAATTAAATGTTTTTAACATATATTAATTTATTTATTTAAAAAAATACTTAAAATTTGTGAGATTTGAACTGGCCGGTTCAAAAATAACCGGACCGGTTCACCGGTTCACGGTTGAACCGGCCGGTTCTGACCGGTTCAGTCCGGTTCTTTGCAGAAGTGGTTTTAGGGCTGAACCAGACCGGCCTTGTGTCCGGTTCACGGTTGAACCGGTCGAACCGGCTGGTCCGGTCCGATTTTTAAAGCACTGATAATATGAACTCCAACCCCAAGTAGTAGGATAAGAATTTGATGTTGTTGTATTATTTAAACTCTAATTTTAATAAATTTGTAGTCAAAATGAGCATATTAACAAAAAATAATAATAATAACAATTCCACCAAAAGTGATATGTTCTTAATCCAATTGAGTCAAATCAAATACTTAAGAGTATAGTTAATAATTATGGAAAATTAATTGAGTGACCAAACAATATTGAAATATTATATATTTATCATCTAGGCTTTGACATTTCACCCCCGAGTTGACCGGTGAAATGAAAGAGTCAAGCCAGTTTCTTTGAATTTTCTCACTAGTTTTGTAAACTCTCATGTTGAGTGTAAAAAACTCGAGGAAATTCGGTCAATTTCCAAACATTCAAAATTCTTTTCAAAATCACTCAAATCAATTTCAATTTCAAAATTTGAAATCCCTATCAGATTCATGCTTAGACATTTCACCCCCAAATCAATTGGTGGAGTGAAAGGGTCAAGCCATACCTTAGAATCTTCATGTCAATTTTGTAAACCTGCATATTTGAATGATAATCAATATGCTGAGTTTCAGAATTTAAAGAAGATCTATTGATTCTAATTTCAAAATTTCAATCTCTAGTAAATCCAGGCTTTGACATTTCACCCCAAATCAATAGGTGGAATGAAAGAGTTAAGAATTATTCTCAAAATGTTTATGTGAATTTTAAAAACCCTCGTATTGGGCATAAACTTAGTATGTTGAGTTCTAAAATTTTGAAGAGAATCAATCAAAGTTCATAGTTTAAATCCATTTTAAAATTGACTAATTAAAATTACCTTTCCTTAATTCAAGGAAATCAAACATACTCAAATGGCTTGGAAACTCATCTTCTCACTTAATATAGACACAACTGTATAATGAGTTACCTATTGTAGTTTAATTCAGTTTGGGATGAGGTTTCAAAACTTGAAGTTGTTAGTAAATGGAAAAAGAATCATGGATATGTTTGCTAGAACACAAGTAGATGTCCCCTTGGTTAAGATTAATATAGGGTTGGGAGCTAACTGCCCTATCTCCGAAATGGAGGCCCTTGTCTCCCCCTTGCTCATTGTGCCCTGTACTCGAGAGGATAAGAAAAAGAAACCAGTCACAATGGATGAGAGGTCATATGTGTCAAGTTTTAGCACCACCTTTCCTAGAAAGAATCGTAAGAAGAACTACCTTCGGAGAGTCAGAAAGAATGTCGTTAAGGCTAAAAAGATTAATGTGTTGATTTCGGATAAGTTGTTAAACCTAAGCTATTGTCCCAAGACTAACCAAGAGGGGGGTGAATTGGTAATTTAAAATTTCTCTTAGATTTTTTTAAATATAAAACTGATTTCAAAAATTCGTAGCAAGTTAATTAAGTTTCAAAATAAAACTTTTCAACTATAGTAAATAACTTGCAAAAATTAAAAGACACGTGAATTTATAGTGGTTCGGTCAAACATGACCTACATCCACTCCCTGAAGACTCCCTCTTCAGGTATTGCACTATTACCAAAATGTCTTTCTTTTTGCCCCCACATCAAGGCTGAGAAGACTTTACAAAACCACTCTTCCACCAATCCTTGGTGCAGCAGAGAACCGTCATCATTTCACACCCTCCAAGTGTCGGCAGAGAACAACCGTCTGTTCATACTCTCCAAATGTCGGTAGAGAATCGTCATCTTTTCACACTCTCCACATGTCGGCAGAGAACCGTCATCCTTTCACACCCTCTGAGTGTTGGCAGACTTCCGGATCCTCTTCAAAGATCTTCTCACGAGCAATTAGAAAGACAAGAAGAAGAGTGATAACTAAAATCACAAAGAGATCCTTATCTTTGAGTAACTTTGTGAACCCTTCACACTCCACTTTCAAGAAATCTCTCTCAAACACTCTCTCACACTCTCTCTTTCAATTGCCCTTGAAAAATCATGAAGACAATACTTTTTTACGACAATTTTAGTGAACCTTTTATATCAAAGACATGAAAAACCGTCCAAAAACTAAAATTTTTAATTTTGAGTGAACACTATTATACAGTACGATCGTATGTTCGTACGTACGAACAGTTCAAAAACTATTATGTATGAACCTGTTGTGAATTGTTACGAACTCATTTCGTACATGATGATTGTCCAGTCGGAACAGTTAGGAATTTTTAATCTTCATCGGGACGAAGAGGGACCCCACAATTTCATGCCCTATATGACGTACATACGATGTTGACATCGTACGGTATGATCAGTTACAAAAATTTTCAAGTTTGTTGAGACAAAAAGGGACCCCATCCAATTTGTACCCTGGATTGTATACGTACGATGACAACATCATACGGTACAAACCATTTAGAAAATTTTCAAGTTCGTCTAGACGAAACTTCAGGACAAAAAGGGACCCATCCAATTCGTACTCTGAAAGGTATGCATGAATGGTATATTATACAATACGATCCATATACTTAGAAAGAAAATTTGTTATCTATTCGTTTGATTGCTCGAAGGGACAAAAATGTTCAGATTATCCCGTACGAAAAGAAATTCGTAAAGTACGATTATTTTAAAAATTATAGATTTTAAACTCTCCCCTGGTGTGTATGTGCACAGTTACTCAATTACAATCACACTCTCTCAGACTCAATAAAATGAAAAATATATACTTCAATAATAATAACCCCTAAACTGATCTCACTTGAAATTTTCAATAATCCGGAGTATGATTTTCCTGAAATATTAGTATACATAAACAGCAAAGCAATTCTTCAAAAATATATTAGTAGAAATAATAATCAAAGCAATAATATTTGAAATCATAAAAAACATACAAGTTGCAAGAATTCAACAATCAAGAACTAAGTAGCAACTATCTCAATAATCTCCCCCTTTTTGATGATGGCAAAACAATTATTGTTTGAATAAAATTGAATACCCTAAATTTCTCCTTAACTCCCCTTAAATGAATAAATATGTGAATATAAGAGAATTCATTTAAGAACAAACCAAAGTTTTTTTTTTATTTTTCATAAATGACAAAGCACAAAAGCAAAACAACACACACCAACAAACACAAAGACAAAACAACACCAATAAACATAAAGACAAAACAAAACTAAACACCAAAATAATACTAACATACCAAACAAAATTACTCCCCCTTTTGATAACAACAAAAAGGGAAAAGGAAAATTGAAATGGAAGAAGTCATATGAGAAACCTAAGTAATTAATCTTGAAAGAGATTGAACTATAATTGTAATAACAAAATTAATGACCAATAAATAAAAAATAAATATTCAAAATTTTAAATTAAAGTATAACATATATAAGAAAAAGTGATCAAGGTCATGAAATATACTAGACAATTAGATAATGAAAATTATTTCAAAAGTGACGAAATAAAGATTAGATAGATTCAATTTGTCACTTTTGCATGTGTACTAGGTCTGGACTGTTTGAGCTCGCAATAAAATAGTGCAACCTAAAATCTACGAAGTATGAAACTTGGTCTTAGTTCTTCTGATGTCTAACTTAGCCCATTGAAAGATTGGTGGGGAGTTTGAACCAACATAAGAATGATCTTTCATCATAAATGTGATATTTGAGGAAAGTTTAAACATCAACTGATCAATTCTGAAGGATGACACCTGATATTTCAAACATTGAGGTGGCTCTTCAAGAAGTATCATAACAAATGAGTATAAAATTTAACATAAACAAAAACTCTTCAAATATAAAAATCTTGAATTCAAAACTCTCCAAGTTCAAAATAAAAAAAAATCAAATCATATTCAAAAAAACTTTCAAAATTCAAATTCAAGAAATCAAAATAAATGTAAAAATTATATAAATTCACATCTTAAAATTTAATAATTATTCCAGCCTTCTTTTCCTTAAGGTTAGGTGCTTCAAAATTCACATCTAAATTCACATCTTAAATTTTAAAAATCCTCTAGACTCACTAGAGATAGAGCGCACCCGTTGTGACACCATCCTAGTTTCAAAATCTAATTTCAATCCTATGTGTGGAGCAAGCTTTCTCCCTACATGACCATCCACCAGTGATGGAGAACGTCCTCTGTGGCACCATCCTAGTTTCAAATTTCAATTATGATCTTTACGGGAAGCAATGCTTCCTTTCCACATGATCTTCTCATTTTTTTTCCTTAAGGACAAATGTGAGTCATCTGATTTATTTCCTTAGGATTAAACACCCTAGTGATGGATAATGTCCTCTATGGCACCATCCTAGTTTAAAATTCTAGATCTAGTCTTTTGCAGGAATCAATGATTCCTTCCCACATGATCATCCAATATTCTTCTCCATAAGGACAGATGTGGTCATCGTGCTTTCTCTCCTTTAGATTAAATCTATGCTAAATCAAGAATCAAGATTGAGATTGTGATTTTTTACGATGAAAAAAAATTTTGTTCTATTGATTTTATTTTTTCCTCCTATCATATATTGGATATTTCTATTTATTTTTGTGTGTACTAATATTTCAGGAAAATCATATACTATGTTATTTACGAAAGACTTCAAGATAAGATATAATAGGATTTCATATAATAGAGTATGTACTTATATCTCTAATTTTATTTCTTGAGTTTAAGTAATTGTGATTATAATTAGGTAATCGTGCAGACACACACAAGGGGAGAGAGATAAAATTTAAATTGATTTTTTTAATGAATTATATTATATGATATCTAATCGTATTGTATGATTTGACATAGTTTTCCTCAAAAATGTAGTTAATCAAATCATGGCTTAAATTTTTTTAATTGTTCATAATATACAATGTCAAGTTATACAAATGACTGACAAAGTAAAAAAATTAGGTTCATTTCATATCATACTGAATGAACACATTTATTTTTAAATTGTTCATTCAATATAATCTTCATTCGTATAAATGGAGGACAGAGTACAAAATTATATTCATTCCAGATTATACTGAATAAACACATTTATTTTTGAATTGTTCATATAGTATGATATGCATTCGTACAGATGACTGATGTAGTACGAAATTAGGTTCATTTCAAATCATACCAAACGAACACATTTATTTTTGAACTATTCATACAGTATGATCTACATTTGTATAGATGATTAATAGTGTATAAAACTTAGTTCATCCAAGTTCATACCTAACAAAGCCCTAATTTTTTTGAACTATTTGTACCAGATGATCCATGATTGTATAGTGCAAATTTATGATGGTTATCTTGAAAATTTTAATTTTTGGACGGTTTTTCATATGTTTTCTATATAAAGGGTCCTAAAACTATCTCAACAATCCTTTGTTGTAAAATTCTCTTGAGAGTGACCATTGAGAGTATATTGTGGAGAAATTTTAAGAGTGAAGGGTTAAAGATCTAGTGAAGGGGGATTATGAGGGATTCACAAGGTTGCCTAAAGTAAAGATCTGTTTATCTTCTTTAATTTTTTATCCAACTTCTTTGGAGACTCTTGGGAGAAGATCTTCAACATTGGATCAAGGTACTCTACCTTCACCGATAGGGTGAAAAAGGATGTGCGTTGGTGGAAGAGAGTTTATAAGGGTTTCTCCGCCTTGCCGTGGGGGTAAAAGGAGAGTCACTATTATTTAGTGCAATACCTGGAGGAGTCTCTAAGGAGTGGATTTAGGTCAAGTTGGACCGAACTACTATAAAATTTAGTCTTCTTCTATTTTTTTTTTTTGCATTTTTATTTTTCTATATTTAAAATTTTATGGTTGAAAAATCCTCTATGATAATCATTTGTATAAATAACTATATATTTTAGGATTAGTGTTCTAATTTTCTAAAAAGTCTAAAAAAGCTTTTAAAATTTAAGTTTTTTTTTTTTAAATTACCAATTCACCATTCCCCCTCTTAGTTAGTCTTAGGACAGTTCTTTAAAGTCTAACAACCTACAAGAACTTTCAAGTGGTATTAGAGCTTTTTTCAAAAATTAAGATTTAGACTACTTTTTTAAAAATGATCATGGCTAGTTTTGGAAATCGGAATACTGCTGAAGGATATTTGATCACTAGACCAACTTTATTCGATAACTTTCCTTTTGATTTTTGTAGAACTTGTATGTCTATTTTTTGCAATCAGTTGACTTTTGCATGTGAATATTAGTATGAGAAGGTTATACTTGACTTATTAGAATTGTTGATGGCATTAGAATCAAAATACCATTTATTGAATGGACTTTAGAAGAAAGAGAATTAGTATAGTTAAATGCAAAATATTTAAATAATTTTTTTATTCTTTGAAATCATAGGATTATATACAGGTTTTTATTTGCAAATCTGGAAAAAAAATATGGGATAGACTTTGCATAACTTATGAATGAATAAATAAGGTAAAATAATCTAAATTGAACATTTTATTATATGACTATGAACTATTTTGCAGCAAATGAGTCAATATTTTATATGTATATAAGGTTTATTCAGATTGTTATCTCATTGTATGTTTTAGGTAGAAAACTTACAAATTAAGAATTTTTTTTTAAATTGTTTACTTACTGCTTATGATATAAAGATAACTATCATAACTTAGTCTAAGGATCTAAATGTATATTCTATTGAAAATTTTCTTGGATCACTTATTGCTTATGAGTAAGGAGTAAATTAAAGATAGATTGATGCAGGTGATAAATGGAAAGAAAGAAATATTACTTTGAAAGTTGATGATTTAGAGAGTGATCAATTAATGCTAGAGGATGAAGAAGATATTGCACTTACGATTAAACAGTTCAAAAGTTTTTTTAAGAGAAAGCAATGACGACGTCAGTATTGGAAAAAAGTTAAGTTAAATAAGAATCCAAAAGTTTCTAATGAAGTCATTTGTCATGAATACAAAAAGCTTGGACATATAAAGACTGAGTGCCCAGATCTCGAAGCTAATCCTAATAAAGGAAAGTTGAGGAGAAAACTAATGTTATAAAGGGCAAGAAAAGAATGTAAAGAGCTTTCTGTGCTGATTCAGCTTCAGTCTCTTCAGAAATAGAAACAGAAGAGGAGGTTACAAATTTGTGCTTACTGACAGATAAACTTGATCATTCAGATCAAGAGGAGGTATGTGACCTATCCTACAATGAAGTATTTGAAGTTTCTAAAAAAAATTATAATACATATTGGAAACTTAAGAAATTGCATGCTAATCTTAGTACCGAGTATTTGGATTTACAAAAAGAGCATGAATTTTTAGGAATAATTATACAGACATAGATAGTAATCACATAGCTTTGCTAGATGAATTTGATGATTTAAATAAGAAGCATGAACTATTGAAGAAATCTTATATTGAGTTTAAAAATGATTTTAAAAAAATTTAGATGAATCTGATCCAAGGGAACATGATTTGAAGATTGAAATTTTGATTTTGGAAAGTAGAAACTCATATCTGAATAAAATTGAAAGCTTTTAAGTAAAATAAGTTAGTTCCCACACTTGAATAATTTTATAATCATAACCAAAAGCATATAAGTTCAAAACCTAGGAAAAGATATTATAACTCACGTAGATAGTAAATCATTTTCCTAGTGTTAAATGTTTTTCATGTGGCACATTGGGGCGTACTTCCCACACTTGCACTATTCATAGTAGAACACATTTAGTGTGGAGACCTGAAATGCATCAATCACAACATATCAAATATGCATCTCAATTAATCTTGTCAAGAGGTAAACCCAAATTTATTTGGGTTCCTAAATATAATGTTTGATAATTTTGTAGAAATAATCTCATACAAGCCCTCGTGAGAGCATTTGGTACATGAACTGTGGATGTTCAAAATATATGACTAGAGATACAAATCAATTTATATCATTGGATGCCATGACTAGAGGCAAATTGACACTTGGAGATAACACTACTAGGAGAGAGGTAGGTTCAGGTATGATTGGTAACACGAAAAAAATTTTGATTAAAAATATTTTATTGGTAGAAGGCTTAAAACATAACCTGTTAAGTATTAGTCAGCTTTGTGATAAGAGTTTTAACATAACATTTTTGCCTACAAGCTGCATTATAAGCTAAAATGGAGTTGATGTGTTGCATGGAGATAGGATAAATAATATTTACATGCTTAAATTAAATTATATTAAATCTTCTAATGCTTTTTGTCTAAAAATTATTGTTGATGAATCTTAGTTATGACATAGAAGATTTTATTATACAAGTATGGAAAATCTTAGAAAGATTATCCAAAAGGAATTGGTTAGAGGCATACCCAAATTAGACTTTACTAAGAATCACCTGTGAAATGTGTGTTAGGGAAATAAGTCAAGTCCTCCTTTCATTCAATTAAAGATCTTAGAATTAGCAAACCCTTAAAAGTTCTTCACATGGATCTCTTTGGACCTGTTAGCACTATAAGTCTAGGAGGGAAAGTTTTTGGGTATATGATTATTGATGATTATTTAAGGTTCACTTAGATAGATTTTTATCACATAAGAGCAAATCATTTGATGAGTTTATAAAATTTTTACTTGGATTTAGAGGAAGCTATGTTGTGAATTCTTCCAATTCTTAGTGACCATAGTGAAAAATTTAAAAATAAAAATTTAAAGTTTTCTATAAAGAACAAGGTATAAATCATAACTTTTCAGCTCCTAGGACCCCTCAATGGAATGGGATTGTTGAAAGAAAAAACAAAACTTTGGTAAAAGCCTTTAGAGCCATGTTGGCTGAATATTCACTTTCTAAATATTTTTTAGCTAAAGTAGTTAATACAGCCTGTTATGTTCTAAATATGGTGAATATTATATCTAAGTTAAATAAGACACCATATGAACTTCTTAAGGGTAGGACACCCAACCTCTCATATCTACATGTCTTTGGTTATAAAGTGTTCATTCATAACAATGGCAAAACTATTTTGGAAAAGTTTGACCCTAAATTTCTAACCTTGAGTTTGGATTATCAAATTATTAATTTCTAACCTTTTCTGGGCTATGTGTTGTCAATACAATTCTACTAAGTTTTTGATTAAAATCAAGTGGTAACTTTCTCATTTTAAGAATATTTGTTCTGTTCATTAGATCAGGGATTGTTTTTATCTTTTAATTGTTTTTGTTCTTATTGTTTGTGCCCATTCTCTTTTTGATAATGTCAAAGGGGGAGAAAGTATTGTTGTTGAATTTTGTATTGTTTGTATCTCTTTTCTCAAAAAATTAAAAACAACAAAAATATTTTTATCTCTTCTATTTTTAAAGTATTATTCTGGTGAGGGGGAGATTAGGAGAAAATATTCCTTTTTTGAAAATTCAAATTGAATTATTTGCCATCATCAAAAAGGGAGAGATTGTTGCGGATCTATTTTAATGGTTTCTGATTTTAATGATAGAAAACACTCTTACTTCTCTATGACTGCCTTTTCTACTGACATTTTAGGTTCACACGATCGGACTGCAATTTGGAATCAGCTCAAGATTGGGTAGACTAGGTCTGAGTCAGTTTGTACATTTTTCTTTTCTTAAGTCTATTATATTTGGTGTGGCTCCTGATGATTTGTAACTTAGAAGATTTTCTATTGTTCCCTAAAGATTTCTATTTTTGGTAACATCATCCGGGATGATATTTATATCGGCCTAGACTATCTGTTCAAAAGTAGAAACCCTAATTAGGGCATCCTCATTAAAGCAGCCGTCATTATGCAAAATATATCATCCTGAACGATTTTGTATCGTCCAGGATGATAGGCTCAAAACAGAAAGAATCTGCCGCCAGATCTATTTAGAAATTACTTATTTTTGGACATCGTCCAAGTGGATCGTCCAAGACTATAAAATATCATCCAAGATGATCCAGGTCAATTTTTCAAAAAAATTTCTGAATTTTAAGGAAAGCAATTATGACTTGATTGCATGATCAAATCATCCTGGACGATCGCCAGATCATCCTGGCTGATATGTGGACGATTGGACATCGGACAACTTTTTTTTAGGGGGATGTTCAGGATGATATTCCATAATTTATTCTGATTTTCCAGGATGATATATTATCGTCCTGGATGATAGGAACAAATTTCTTCTGATCGTCTCAAATCGTCCCGGCTGATTGAGCTTAAATTGCACTAATCGTACAGGACGATATTAGTATCGTCCTGGACGATAATGTCAGCAACTTGAATTAATGAGCTCATTTTAAGATCTTCTATTTAAGCTATGACATGACACATGGTAAGTGTCTTTAACAGCCATTGTAGCTTCGTTCTTTTGGGGGGAAACTTGATGAGAGAGCTTGAAAGGGAGTGAGGAAAGGGTGGAGTTTGAGAGAGGGAGAAGATCCTGTGAGAGGGGACTCAAGGGAGTGTGGAGGGGGTTCCACACGGTTGCTCCGACAAGCTCGCACCTGAATACCGTCGGATTCAAGGCTTGTCTGGGGATGTTCACCAAAGAAGAAGATCTCTTTGGTGTCAAAGGACCCGGCAACTCCGCTGCACCGGGGAAGGTGGAAGTGATTTTGTAAGGGCTTCTCCGCCTAGCTGTGGGGGCTAAATGAGAGACATTAGTTTAGTGCAATACTTGGAGGGTGCCTCCAAGGAGTGGATGTAGGTCAAGGTTTGACCGAACCACTATAAATCTGGTGTGTTCTTTCCTTTATTACTTTCGTATTTAATTTTCGCACTTTGGTTATTTTATTGTGGTGATATTGGTTTTGGTTTATGTTTTGATTTAAAGATTCTTCTTTTCCAATTCACCTCTCTTTTTATTAGCCTTGGGCCAGTTCATAGGGCCTAACATCCCTAACAAACTTTCATTTATTTCAAAGATTGAACCCACAAATATAAATCAAATACTTTCTGATGAATTTTAGATTCTAACTATGTAAGAAGAGTTGAATTAATTTGTTAGAAATGATATTTGGAAGTTGATATAAATACCTAAAAATTAAAATGTTGTTGGAACTAAGGGGGTTTTCAAAAATAAGATGAATAATTTTGAGAAGACTTTTGATATAAGGCACTATTAATGACCAAGAGGTGCAATCAAATAGAAAGAATTAATTTTGAGAAGACTTTTGCCCTTATAGTAAGACTTGAAGCACTAAGAGTGCTTCTAATCTTTGCCTATTTTGAAGGATTTAAATTATTTGAAATTGATGTTAAAACTATCTTTCTTAATGGGTTGATAATAGAGGATATTTATGTTGAACAACCTCCAGATTTTAAAAATTCATAATTTCTTAATCATGTGTTTAAATTGAAGAATGCATTGTATAGACTAAAATAGGCACCTAAGGCATGGTATGAAAGGCTCAGCACATTCCTACTGGAAAGATCTTTTATTAAAGGGAGTGTGGACACCACACTCTTCTTAAAAAGAGTAGGAGATGATATTCTCATTATTTAAATTTATGTTGATGATATCTTGTTGGAACCTTTAATAAAAATCTTTATGATTACTTTTCAAAAATAATAATTAAGGAATTTGAAATGAGTTTGATGGAAGACTTGATTTGCTTTTTTGGTTTTAGCATAAAGCAAAAAAGTATGACACATTTCTTAGCTAGTCAAAATACATTAAAGACATTTTTAAAAAGTTTAAAATGGATAAAACTAAACCAATTAATACTCCCATGAGTTCCTCAGTTTAGTTAGATAAGGACTATAAAGGAAAATTTGTTGATCAAAAGAAATTGAGAAGGACAATTGGATCATTACTTTATTTAACTGCTAGTAGATATGATATCATGTTTAGTGTTTATCTTTGTACTAGATTTCAAGCTGATCTAATAGAATTTCATTTAATTATTGTTAAAAGAATTCTTAGATATCTTTTAGAAACTCAAAACTTAGGGATTTAATATCATAGGCACAATACTTCTTTTAAAATTATTGGATATTATAATACATATTTTATAAGATATAGGGTTGATAAAAAAAGTACTTTTAGTACTTGTCAATTCATAGGAAACTCTTTAGTTTTCTGATATAGTGGAAAGCATAACTTAGTAGCCATTTTTACTACTAAAGTAGAATATATAGCCTTAGGAATTTAAGTGGCACAAGCTCTTTAGTTAAAATAATAACTTATGGATTTAGATTTTTTAATTGGCACTATTCCATTCTTCTGTGATAATACATGTGCCATTTACATTTCAAAAAATTCAATCCAACACTCTAATACTAATCATATAGATATAAGACATCACTTCATTAGGGACTATATTACCAAAGGAAAAATTGAGCTATATCATGTATCCACTAAACTCAAAATGTAGATATTTTCACAAAACCACTAGTTTTTTAAACTTTCAGCACTTTAAAAACCATATTGGATTTTATTGACATTCATGCTTGAAGAATTATAAGTCTACAAGATGCGATTTTGTATGTTCTATTTTTTTTCTTGTGTTTATGATTGTATTTTATTTTCTATTTTTTGTTTTTCTTATTTTGAACTTCTTTATTTTATCTTTAATTTATGCTCTTATTATTTTTGTTTTAAATGGATCTTGTTTAATGGTTCTTATTTAGTTTTTTTTAGAAAAGTATTTTGATCATCATGTGTAAATCCAAAATTTCATTTCTATTTGTTATACGAATTCTCTAGATTTTTCGTGATATCTTTTTTGAGTTATACAGGCAAATTTTTAACAACTTTTCATGATAATTATATAGTACAAACACTTCATCCTTTATACGATTTATTGATCGTTCGTCTGTATGAACACATGGAAATAACACTTCAGGATGAATTCATTTAGGGTTTAGGACGGTTATTGATCAAAATCGTTCTGAACGAACACCTGTTTGTTTGTATGATCCACTTGGTAGTTTGCATGCGGACAAATTCAATCAGCAGGTTTGATTATTTTTGATAAATTAATGCAGATGAACACCAGTTCATCTGTATAATCAATTTTGATCAATATTTGTACAAAATGAGTCACCGTGAAAGTAATTTTATAAAAAAGTTATTTCAATATGATAATTATTCCTGATAGTTTATATTCATATGTACAAAATTTCATTCATACTATATGAAATTCAAAGTCATACGTATCTACCCAATTTTGCTCTTTACAAAATTGTTCGATTTTTATAAATTGTTGAGTCTAGTAAATAGGTTGTTAGACCTAAGTTAATATCCCAAGGCTACCAAGAGGGGGGGTGAATTGGTAATTTAAAAATTAAAACCCTCTTTAAATTTATGTTGAACCGAAATAAAAATTTTCTTTTAAGTTTTTGTAGAAAACATTTTTCAACCACAGAGTTTTTAAAATCAAAAATAAAATGCAGAAAAATAAAAATAGTAAAGTAAATGACACCAGATTTATAGTGGTTCGGTCTAAACCAGACCTACATCCACTCCCCAGAGGCACCCTCTGAGTATTGCACTAATAATAATAGTGACTCTCCTTTTGCACCCACAGCAAGGCGGAGAAGCACGTCTCTCCCGTACGATCGTGGATCGTCCTGGATGATATTACTTAAACGCTTTGAAACGACCCTATTTGCATATGTATACAAAATCTCTTCGTACAAGCTGATCGTCATGTACGAACTAAGTTCGTCCGGTACGAACGGTTATTACAAGGTCGGTTCCAAAAATTGCAGAAAAACCGTCCTAAGTCGGTTGTATCGTCTGAAAGAAATTGGTTCGTCCGGACAAAATTTTTACAGAGAACAGATCGTCCTGGACAATTTTTAATTTCGTCTGGACGAAAATTTTATAGAGGACAAATCTTCATGTACGATAATTTAATTTCATCTGGACAAAAATTTTACGGAGACCAGATCATCCTGGACGATATTTAATTTTATCTGGATGAAACTTTTACAGAGGACAAATCGTTATGAACGATAATTTAATTTCATCTGGACGAAAATTTTACAGAGGACAAATCGTCCCGGACGATATTTAATTTCGTCCTGCATAAATAGGACTTAGAAAAATTTTTCAAGCCAGTTCCTATTCGTTCCATGTGCTCAATAGAAGATAACTGTCTGATCGTCCCGTACGAATGGATATCGTCCCGTACGATCAGTATAAATTTTATATGATTTCCTTATGTGTGTGTGCATGTTTTTATTCACTCAAATTAAATATTGATTTTTCTAATTTTTATTTAATTTTAAAAAAGAAAATGATTTAAAAAATGATTTAAACTTAAATTTTAAATCGTTTTTAGGCTCTGGCGGCGGGACTAACACGTGGCGATCGTTGGTTCGGGCTCGAAACCGCGTGGCGGCGGTCAACACGCGTCGTTCGTTGGGTGGTTTATGCGGGTTTCACTTAAACCAGTCAGCAACAATTTCCACTGTTCGATCCTCCGTGGAAATGAAACAACGGCTCAGATGAGATCACACGGTCTGATCTCGCGGAGAAGGATCAGACGGCAAGACCTTGATCCTGCGGTCTAGATCAAGGGTGCAGATCTCGTTGGACAAAGAACTAGGTGCCAAAATGGATTCACGGTCGAAACAGATTGCGAAATGGCTCAATCTGGACCGTTGATCGAGCGATCGACAGTCCAGAAACCAAGCGCCTGAACTAGACCACGAAAATGCCCTAGAAGGCTTTTTATGGTTCGTTCGAGATATTGGCTCGATTGTTTGACTTGAAATTTTAAACATAGAATCCTCAAGTGAAGAGCATTAATGGGAATTTTTTTTGGCATAAAACAAGCTTTATAAAAAGCTAATTAAAGCTAAGTGTATTAAGCTAGGGTTAGGTTTTTACCTTAATCCAACCGTTGGATTCAAAAATTTTTTGGCTCTATGAGTTTTTTGTTTGTCCATGCTTAAATTTGCTGAAGACACCACAACTTGAAAGTGCTTGGATAGACGACAAATCAACTTGGATGAGCTTTGCCTTCGGTTCGCCGGGAAGCTCGTCGTCGGAAGCCTCCAAACGCTGGATTTTGGTAGTGAGATGTTGAGGGATATCTAGGAAGCTCAAAGGAATTGGGGGATGGGTTTGAGAGAGCTTGAGTAGAGAGAGAGGCTAGGGTAGAGAATGAGACTCATTTTGAGTCTTTATCCTAATTAAAGTGGCCTTGGATTGAATGGAGGGTCTTGATCAACTTGGAGAGCACCCAGATGGATGCGATTTGTCCAGGGAGTAGTTGGGAGCAGATGGAAAAGGACATGGCAAGGATATTCCATGTGGAAAGCTCTCTTGCTCCCCACTTGGGCATGGGAGCAATGAGGGCCATTGGATCTGGATCAAAGGGCTGTGATAGGTCCTAAGAAGGTTCTAGAGGATGATTAAATAGCTGGAATGGATTAGGCTAGAGTGCATTAGCATTAAGAGTTCATTTGCCCAACTTTGACCAATCTAAACCCTTGGTTTGACAGTTTGACTAGTCCAATGCCACTTGGACTAGTGAGGTGGCAAAGGAGTAGAGTGTTTCGAGTGCTTGTTTCTGGATTTGGAGCTAAGGATTGAAACTTGAGTTCTATGGGATTAATCCTTTAGAAATTTAATGGTCTTTTGACCATGAGTTGACTGGTTTGACCAGTCAAAGGATCAAACCAGGTGAGGTGGCATGAATAAACCTTATTGAGCTAGTCTGGAAGGAACTTAAGGCAATCCATTAGAGGTTTGAGGGATCAAACCATGGCCATTCAAGTATGACCCAAAATTGTTGAGTTGACCAAGTCAAACTCAATGTGATTTGGCCTCACATGAGTTTGGGTGAGTTTGGAGTATCTTCTGGAATAGGTTTAAGAGTTCAAAGGGTTAGGTTTGACTAAGTGGGTTGAAATGACCCATTTGAACTCTTAAGGGCTCATTAGGTCAATCCTGGTTGACTTGGTCAACCAAGTGGGTCTAGGGTCTGAAAATGGGTTCAATCAATTTGAAATGATATTTGGAGACCATCGGAGGTGGTCTCAAGGTCTGGGGAGGTCAATTTGGTCAAAATGACTATTTTGACCCTTAAGGGCCCGTTTGGTCAACTTAGGTTTACTTGGTTAACCAGGTTGACCCAGGGTTTTGATTTGGGTCAAACAGGTTTGGTTTGATATTTGAAACTTGCTAGAAGTTGTTGCAAGTAATTTGGAGTTCGTTTGGTTTGAAATTGATGTTTTAGCCCCTAAGGGTGTTTTGGTGATTTTGACCCCTAGTCGGCTGGGGGTTGAAGTGGGTCCACCAAAGTGTATTTTAATGGTCAATAGGTTAGGATTAAGGACTGGAAGTGACCTCATACAAAAATGAGGTCAACAAATGGACCCCCAATATGTGTAATAGAATGAAATTCTATTGCACATATTGGCGTTGATCGAAAAAAAGGTCAAGTCTGGAGTTTTGATCCTAAGGGTAGGAAGATGACTATCCCTGGGGAATCGAGGTTTGAATTGATACCAGGGTAGTGCCACTGAGGGCGTACTCTACCATAAGCGAGTCGAATCCTAAGGGAAGAAAATGTTCTATCCCTAAAGGAAAAGGAAGTCTAGGTGATGGTATAGGCAGGAAGAGTTCCTAACTGTAGAGGATCAGATTTAAGTTTTGAATCTAAAGGAAAGGGAACCTAATCTTTAAAGGAAAGGGAACCTAACCTTATAAGATTGACTTTGGATTAGATTCTAAGGGAAGGGAAGACCTAACCCTAGAGGATTGAGTTTGAAATTAATTCTAAGGGAAGGGATGAACTATCCCTAGGGGATTGAGCTTTGATTGGGCACCAGAGTGCCACTGAGGGCGTGCTCTACCACTAGTAGATCTAATCCTAAGGGAAGGAGGAAACCTAACCTTAAGGAGAAGAAGACTATAATGATCGTATAGGAAGGAAGAAATCCTAACTATGGAGGATCGAATTTGATATTGATACTAAGGTAGTGCCATGAGGGGCATACTCAACCACTAGCTTATCAATCCTAAGGAAGGGAAGATACCTAACCTTAAGGAAAAGAAGGGTCGAATGATCGTATAGGAAGGAAGAACTCCTAACTATAGAGGATCGAAATTGAAATTGATACTAGGGTAGTGCCACGAGGGGCGTACTCTACCACTAGTGGGTCTAATCCTAAGGGAAGGGAGTACCTAAACCCTAAGGAAGAGAAGGCTAAATTCGGGAATTTGAAGGTGAAATTGAAAATATAGAGTTTAATCCTAGGGGAAAGAGAATATCTAATCCTAAGGAGAAGGAAGCTGAAGGACCCTGTGAGAAGGAAGCATTGCTTCCCACGGGAGATCAGATCAAAATTTTAAAAACTAAGATGGTGCACAACGGGTGTGATCCATCACTAGAAAATCTAATCCTAAGGAGAGAAAGCACAATGACTCACATCTAACCTTAAGGAAGAGAAAACTAGAAGATCTTGTGGGAAGGGAGCATTGCTTCCCATAAAAGATTAGATCTGGAGTTTGAAACTAGGATGGTGCCGTAGAGGGCGTGCTCCATCACTAGTTGATCTAATCCTTAGGAGAGAAAGCAAGATGACTCACATCTGTCCTTAAGGAAAAGAAAACTGGATGATCTTGTGAGAAGGAAGCATTGCTTCTCACGAAAGATAGGATCTATACTTGGATTTAGGATGGTGCCACTGAGGGCGTACTCCATCACTAAAGAATGATCTCGTGGAGAGGAAACTTACTTTACAAGAAATATCTAGTCTGGAATTTAAAACTAGGATGGTGCCACATAGGGCGTGCTCCACCACTAGTGGATCTAATCCTAAGGAAAGAAAGCACGATGACTCACATTTTTCCTTAAGGAAAAGAAGGCTAGAAAGATCTTGTGGGAAAGAAGCCTTGCTTCTCACAAAAGATTGGATCTAGATCTGAAATTTAGGATGGTGCTATAGACGACGTACTCCATCACTAAAGCATGATCTTGTGGAGAGGAAACTTGCTCTACACAAAGAATCACATCTGGATGATCATATGTGGAGGAAACTTGCTCCACATAGAGGATCGAGTTTGTAATGATCGTATGAGGAGGAAACTTGCTCTACACAGAGGATTTAGTCTGGAATGATCATGTGTAGAGGAAACTTGCTCTACATAGAGGATCGAGTCTGGATGATCATATGTGGAGGAAACTTGCTCCACGTAGATGATCGAGTCTGGAATGATTGTATACGAAGGAAACTTGCTCCAGATAGAGGATCAGGTCTTGAATGATCATGTGTAGAGGAAACTTGCTCTATACAGATGTTCGAGTCTAGAATGATCGTATGTAGAGGAAACTTGCTCTACACAGAGGATCTGGTCTGGATTGATCGTGTGTAGAGGAAACTTGCTCTACATAGAGGATCAAGTTTGAACTTTGAAATTTGAGATTTGAATGACTTTTGAATTTGAATTGATTTGATTTTAAATTGAATGTATTTGAATTTGAATTTTAAAATGTTTGAATTTAAAATTTGATTTAATATTGAATTTTGAAATTTAAATTTGATTTTTTTTAAAAGCAAATTTTGAAATTTTCTAATGTTTGATTTTGTATTGAGAAAGTTCTTTAATCCAGGAATTTGAAAAAATTTTATTAACTTTGATTTTGACACTCATCTGGTATGGTACTTCCTAAAGAGCTGCCCTAATATTTAAAAATATTAGGTGGCATTCTCCAGGGTTGATCAGTTAATGCTTGAAATTTTCTCAGAGATCGTCTCTACGACAAGAGGGCAGTCTTGTGATGGTTCGAACTCCTCCATCGATCTCTCGGTAGGCTAAGATATGCATCCAAAGAACCTAGACCAAGTCTTCTCCTTGGAAGGTTCTAAGTTGATCTATCTTATCAAGAGATTCAACCAGTCAGGCTTCGTACGATTTTGAATTTTATTGAACCTTAAAGACAAAGCTCTACAAGGCCTCGAGGTCCTCAAATTGGAGTCGGGCACTCTGCTCAGTCGTGGATTGATTTTGAATGGCAATTCCCAGCATTATAAAATACTCCTATAATGGGGTTAATCTTGGACCCAGTATAGAGTGTAATTCTGTTGAAAAGGCCTAAAGAAAGAGATACTTCTATGCAAGGGCTTACAAACATTTCTCAAGGATAGGATTTAATTTTTATTAGGAGTATAAGATTCACTCATTTTATTTAAAATTTCTTCTAACTATTTGGACCCTGTCGGAAAGACAAACGGGAACAAATTTACCAATTAGAGTGAGAAGTACAGTCAACGCCAACTAATCTGGAAGGATTTAAATTTTGTTGACCCAGGCCAAGTTTCGTAGGAACTAAACTGGGGTCTCCCTTATATAGATTTTGAATTAAAATTAATTTCAAAGGGTTTAAGTTGAAGAGAGAAATTTGATCTTTTCAATTTTCTTTCATGTTTTTCTTCTATCTGATAGATAATTCATGCATGAACAAAAATCTGGATTCAGGATTTTCAAAGTCAAGTATTTAAAGTTGATCGAGGTTTTTTTTTGAGATATAACGTTTTAAAGGAAGTAAGCCATCTTACTCTTTTTTTCTTTTTCTGGTGATGCAGTTTGTGTATCTTTTGACTTTTGATGCACTTCGTGCACTTCTTGATTTTTGGCGCATTCGCGCATCTTTTGATTTTTAGCTTATTCGCGCGTCTTTTGATTTCAATTGAATTCGAGAAGAGGCTCCACTTTCTTCAAACACCTGAAATGATTGCTCTCTTTTGGAATGCTAGGATTATATCACAAGTATTAGAAAAGAAAATTCCTTCTCTTATACAAGGAAAAATAATCCTCAAAGCACACCCAATTTTTTTGAAAATAATATCGACTTGACTTTTGAAAATCAATGAACATATTTTAGACATGCGAGAATCGCCTATTAAGATAGAAGATTGCTAGATGATTGATAAAATGTTCATTTCTTAAGTCAACTTAAGTTTGAGGTAGATTTTAATTCAAAAGTTAAATCAACCCACAAATGCGTTGGGAGAGAAGGACATTCAAACAGTTGATGGAGTTAACTACAACTCTCTCCTGCTTAAGACTTAAGATAGAAGTTAATTTTCATTAAAAAGAGGAATCCATTTGTCTTGAAAATCAGGATCTAGTACACTTGAGAAACTGGAAGCTTTCCTTAAAGGTTGCAAGTCTAGGTGGTAAGACCCTAGTAGTATGGAATTGAATTACTACAATCTCTTCGGTAGGCATGGCATTACTGTAATTAAAAGATTTATCACGATAGGACCCCGTTGAAATTTAAATTTTGACAGTATCACTATTTGATATAATCTTAGATTATTTTTCACTCACATTACTATTACTACTAAACTAGTAGTTAAGAGAGTGGCACCCCGTGTGGTTTCTACTCCTCCTCTGCAGATGATGTAGTGGGACACGTGTAGTAACGTGCCTTAATATCTTCTAGTAGAGTGGACGGATCAAAACCCTCAGTTGGGGGCCTATGGCATATTGCTTGTGATCGCTCAATTCTTTCTTGCTTGAGTCTTTTTGTGTAGTAGTCAAGTAGGTGGATTGAAGATCACGCTCTCGTCTCTATAACCTCCCTCTTTTGTGTAAGGAGAGGGTGCGTAGAAGGAGTGACGAATTCTCGATTGGCCTCAAAGTCGGCCCTCTCTAAGGCTTTCGACTCAATGGTCTTTCTAGCCTTAAGATTCATTTTCCTGGCTCTTCGAAGGTAATTCTTCATCTTATTCCTACCGACGACAGGGGTGCTAGAAGTTGACCCAATCTCAAACTAAGACGGTAGCTCTTCTATCATTATTTACTTCTGGTTTTGATCCTCCTGAGTAGAGGGTGCAGTGGGTACAGGGGCGACAGCGACCTCCATCTTGGAGATGGGGGAGTCAACTCCTAACCCTAAAGTAATCTCAACTAAGGGGAAATTCCCTTGAGTACAAGCGGATAGATCTAAGATTCTTTCTTCATTAAATGAAATCTTGAGGTCTTAAAATTCCATTTCATACTGAATTGAATTGCCATTAAGAATTTCTTCTACAGGCACATCTCTATTTAATGAGAAGACGAGTTTCCCAGCTATTTGAGTGTTCAATTTCCTGGAATTAAGAAAGTGATTTGAATTAGTGATTTTTGAAATGACATTTAAGTTTTGAATTTGATTAATTTTATTCAAAATTTATAACTCAATCGTATTCAGTTATACTGAACACGGTGGTTCATAAAATTGACGAGGAACTTGACTCTTTCGCTACACCAATCGACATGGGGCAAAATGTCAAAATTTAGATTTGAATTTGCAATCAAATTTGAGGTTGAATTTAAAGTTGAAATCAAACTTGATGTTAAGGTTTAGATTGAATCTAGACTCAAGACTGAATTTGAATTTGAGGTTGGAATCAAACTTGAATTCAATTTTGAGATTTAGATTTGGCTTTGAAGTTGGAATTGAACAGATCTTCTTTAAACTTTGAAACTCATCACATTGATTTTTATTCGAATGTTCAGATTTACAAAAGTAACCTAAAGATCCAAAGAGAATAGACTTAACTCTTTCACCCCACCAAGTGATTTGGGGGTAAAATGTTAAAGCCCATAATTGATTAGAGAGTTTTGGATTTGCATTGCATGTGTTCAACTACAACAGAATGTCATAGAAGACATATGACAACGACGATTGAAATTAGTTTGAAAGATTTCCTTTACTTTTGAAACTCAAAATGTTTATTTTTATTTTCAACAAAATGGTTAACAAAAATTAAGGGAAATCAGGAGTCCTAGACTTAACTCTTTCACTGCACCGACTAGCTTAGAGTGAAATGTCAAAATCCGTGTTTAATTAAGGGTTTGAGTTTGAATTGCCTATGTTAAATTACAAAAGGGTATTGTATAAAACATATGGAAATGACGATTGAAATTAGATGATTTTAGAAGGAATTTGAAAGTTTGAAAATCCAGCGACATCTCTCCTTATTTTTTAAACTCAATATGTTGAATTTACATTCAACACAAAGGTTAAAAAATTTTGGGGGACGAGTCTTTTAAGTCAACCTGACTCTTTCACCCTGACGAATTATTCGGGAGTAAAATGTCAAAGCTTGACTTTGCCAAAAAGATGCAAACTCTAGAATCGAATTTGAAAAAGAAGTTTATATTCTATCACACATACTAAATTATAGGAGTTATAATTTCATATGTAATGATAGAATATATATTGATCGATTAAGATTTGATAGAAATTAAATTTTTCTAAAGGATTGAAATTTTGATTTTGAAGTTGAAGGGTTTTTTTGTAAATTGTGAAACTTAGTATGCTAGTTTTATTCGCATGCGAGTTTGCAACATATACAAGAGGATTTTGTCTTGACTCTTTCGCTCTACCAATCAAGTTGGAGGCAAAATGTCAAAGCCCGACTTAAAGGGAGGTTTCCTACACTCACCTCTCTATTAACATGTCTTAATTGAGTTAGTCACACTCACCCAAGGAAGAAATGGGAGAGGGACCAACAGAGAGAAAGCTAGTCAAAACTACTGATGCAATAAAATTTGAACCGCTATTAAAGATGGAGAGTGAGATTATCCTCAGGGGAGTCGCCATTTTTTGTTTTGATTGAAAAATATCTATGTATATATAGTTTTGAAAAATATTTAATTATCTTTGGGAATATTTAATTTTTAAAATTTTGAAATCGAACGCATCATTATGAACAGTATATCGCCTCGAAGGGTGAACATATAGTTCTCTAATGGGTTATGATTACAAAATTTAAATTCCTTCTGTTTATCGTAGTCAAACTCAGGAAAGAATCATATATGACCCCGGAAGGTCAATATTAAATTCAATCGAATGTCTAACTACGTTAATCTAGATAGAGAAATCATTAATTTCATAATCAAAATCACAATAATGATTGATATATCTCTCTGAAGAAAGAAGATATCAATCACTATCGATTGATTGAAAATGAAGATAATGATCGTTAAATTTTGAATTTTCCCAAAAATAATTAATTAAAGATTTTTGAAAATTAGATATGGGTTACCAAATCTCCTACGAGAGTGATCTGAGTCGAATATACAAATCTGATGGCAGTCCCCCGTTCTCCCTCCTCTGAACTCGATGCTTGGACCGACCCGAACTTCTCCACTTTGCAAAGTGAGTATTCTCCCTCCTCTTCTTCTCCTTTCTCTTCTTTCTTCTTCTTCTTCTTCTTCTTCTTTTTCTTCTTTTTCCCTTCTCTCTTTTCCCCGCACTCTTTCTCATTGTCCTAGTGAGATAGATTTGATTGATTCAAAGGGAAGTTTGCCTTACTTAGATGATAATGATGTGTGTGGATTTATTTGGAGCAAAGCTTATTTTATAAATATTGAGTGTTCAAGCCATGTTATTTCATAGAGATCTTTTCATCCTTGTTGCTTATGAGAATTTTGTTGTGCTTTGTAGTTGCTAGATATGCTATGTTGAGTTATGTTGTTTGAGAGTGAACCATTAATTTGTCAAATTTACACTCGACTTATACCATATGATCTAAAGTTCTAGGTGTGAATGGTAGAAAATTACAAGAGGCCATGCTGATTATTGATTAAAACATGCATCTATGGTGTTTGTGATAATGCTAAAGAAAGAAGAGACATATGTTTATAAAAAAAATGATAAGGTATACTAAGCTTTCTTTTTATCCCATGTTGTCTACACTTATGGTGGAGCTAGAAGTTTCAAGGAAATGAAGAGTTTTGTTATTTGTATACATTATAAATAATGGCTTTCTTAGTTTTTTTTTTTTTTTTTTTTTCTTTCAGGCTTGCTAAGTTTTTTTTTTTTTTTTGGCCCTTCACCATCCATGGATAATGGTTATTATTGTGGTATGGATAAGGCATCATGAAAGTTATCCTCAACCATATGTTGAATGTAATGTGCTAGGGTAATAACTTAGGTGCTTGTTAAGTGGTTCACATGTTAAGAAAAAATAATGAAGGTTCAAGTTTCTGTTTTGATTTGATATGTGATGAACTTAAGTAAAGCAATGATCTTCAATGTGAAACTTGTCTCACTAGCATGAATAAATATCACTTGTGCTATGTGTGTTGATTGTTCATTGTGGGGAGCGATGGCACAACTTGTGGGTGGCATGTGTACCTTTGTGATTCATAGCTACTTGGAGACATGCTTAGTAAAGAAAAGAACATATCATGATGAGACACTCATGTAGTGTCCATAAATCCTACCACGGATATTGAAGGTAAAGTTTACATGTTCATTTTCAAGGGCTTACAAATTATTTGCCTTTTTTTTTAGAACCATGAGCAAGTGGGAGATTTATCATGTGTAATTGCACTTTGTGGGCATTCATTCAATGTGAGAAGCTTTGTGGACTTTATTTGATTGAGAATTCGTAATATGCCTTTTAAGCTTTCTTTTTGAGAATAATTATGGTTAGAATGATTTTCTTCTCCCATGTTTCAAACAAAAAATGATTAGCTTCTTCTAAATCTCTAAGGAATGTATAAGTTGGCGATTGTCATCTTTTAAAGTAGTGGAAAAGGCACTAGATGTATGATTGCAAGTTTCTCTCATTTTATGTTATTCCTTTTTTTAAAGTTTACATATGGATGTTTAAATCTATTCTCTTTCAAGCAAATTCTCATGTTAGTGTCATCCTTATGAGAGGTTAGAAAGTGTCTTGCAGAGAGACTTTGTTGCTTCAAGTGGGGAAAGTTGTTTCTCTTTTCTTCCTATAATATGATATTGGTTATAAATTCTTGGCAAGTCGTGGTGGGATTTTTTTCTTTATGGCTTAGTTCAGTTATTATTTAATCATAGATTTTTTTTGGTTTCAAGGATATGTGGCCTCTCAACTATTTTGTTTCTTGTAAGTGTAGGCATTTTCTTGTATAATTATGTGATAGGCAGCAAGAAGTGCTGGGTTCCAACATTGAATACATGTGTTGCCTCATGTTGGAAAAGATTTATGATTTGTTTTATACTGAGAAGATTTATGATTTGTTTTTGTGGATATTTATGATTTGTTTTATATTGAGGAGGTTTGTTATTTGCTTCATGATTGGAAAGATTTACAAGTGACTTTATTTAAAAGTTTCATTAGTCATTTTCGAAAATAGAGGTGCTATAAGCTGTTTTATATTGGGAATACTTATGAGAGTTTATTTTTATGGTTGGAAAGCTTTATTATAAGTTTTGTGAATTGTCTTATGTTGAGAAATTTTGTGATTTTGTCTTATGAATGTTTTATGATTGAAGGCGTCACAATTCCTCCACATTGAGAAACTTTTACAAATTTACCCCACACCAAATAAATGAAAGAACTTGATTGTTTTTCTGTTCAAAAATTTTTTTGTGGATTGTTCATGTAAGGTTTTATGTGTCATTTCATTTGGAATTTTTCATAAGTCATTTTGGGATTTATAGTTTTATGATTAGCTTTGTGTGGCAAGATCTCTTTATGTCTTTTTGGAACGAAGTAACATTTAGTGTGTGGTTTGCTTTTAAAAGTTGGGTTTTGGATAAATATGTAATGAAAGCTTTTTCGTTTTTAGTTTTGGGAGTTTTTTTCCCTTTTGTCACTTTAAGCTTTATTTAGAAGATAGTTTGGTTATTAAGTCGGGTTTTCTCGAGTGCTTTGTTTGAAACGTGGGGATAACAAAGGGCATCAAAAACACCTTCTTCCTTGTTCACATTATATTAAATTGGGGTGAAGGGCATTTTAAGGGCATACTTGACCTCAAAGAGGTATGCCCAACAATAAAATGCTTACCTTCCTTTTATTTTTTTTATTCCTTTCTTTTTATTGCATTTTGTCACCTTCTTCCTTGCTTTCAGTCTTTCTACCGCTTCTCTACTTATGCTTTAAGATTAAATGTTTGCAAAAATGAGAAAAACCTAATTGGCAAGTGGCCCACCTAATGTGCAAATAATAACAAGGTATGTTCTTATTTAGTTGCATTTCTTCTCTTTATTATTTGCTTATCATATAAACTGTGCTCTAATACAATCTCTTTTCAGTATTTTGTGAGGCACCATTTGGAGAGAAAAGGATAAGGAGCATTGGAACACTAGACGAAGTAGAATGGACAATCGAATCCAAGCATAAGTCTCCCTTATTCAGTCTAGTGGGGGCACAACAGGTGGAACCACCGGGTCATAGCCCCCGGTGTTGTAAGTCTCCTTAAACTTAGTAAGCCTTTAGGACCCTATAGAAACTTCATTTATAACTAGGATTGCTTTCTTTTATTTTAGATCCATAAACCTAATGACATATGCACAAAAGTTTAAAGGGCTTTTTTCCATCCCATAACTTTAGTGACACCTAAGGATAAAAATTAAGGACTGAGACTTAGAAAATGTAGACTTAGGGTGCCTTCTCCTTTTAGGATAGAGACATCAAAATATAAACTTAGTGACATGTTTTCCTAGGTTTAATGCGTCTTAACTCATTAATAATCAACCAATAAAATTAACCTTAATTCAACTCTTAAAAATGCACTAAAATACTTAATTTATATTCAAAACATAATTAATGTTTCAGGTCTGGAACTTTATCCTCATAGGCCAGATTATTAAGATTCTACCTGCAGGCGGGGAAGTGTCTATACAAGGAAGAGAAGAGAATGCATTAAGATGCATGCGACCCCTGACAATTCCAATTATTTCCTAGATCGTAATGTTTCTATATTATTTAATTCTTAAAAAATTATTATTAATTACAAGTAAAAAAATTTTATCCCTAAAAGAGTCTAACGAGTTAGGCATATGCGCATGAAAGAAAGAAACCTATGAAAAACATGCAAGTTCTACTATGCAAACAAAGTAAATAAGTATCACAACAAATCACAAAAAAGTATTTAAAGTCCATGACAAGTGTCATACTATATACATCACAGAGTATAGAAAAGTAGTGGCGGCTACTCCTAAGGAACGATGTAAATCTTAAAATAAGACGTTTTCATCTCTATCTCCATCTTCACTTCCTTGATTCATCTATGGATCATCTTCCTGCCATTAGGCTCCATATAGTGAATCCTCCAAAAGGATGTCCAAACAAAAAAGGAAATTCCCTATAAGAGATTTTTCTTTTCCCTTTGGACCCCACTATATTTAAAATATCTTGTTTTAATAATTTTCACAACTCTTTACAGCAAATACATTACATTAGAAAAAATAAAAATCTAGACTCTCATGCAGGGTTATCCTAAGCAGTTATAATAAAATATCCAAGCAGTTGTATATATGAAAATAAAAATGCTCAAGTCAATCACACTTGGCCGTGCTCATATTTTATTTGAGGGCTAAGTAGCTGAAGCACCTATAGCAGTTATATATTTTTTATTTTATTTTAGCCCACCTTTTAACATTGTGTAAGCATGGCCACCTACAAGAAACATCATCAATATGAAAACTATTCTTAACCTATGGGTATTCTATCGCTTACAACATAATACAAAAAAAGAATTAGTAGTCATCATAAAAAGTATCACAAAAAAACTAACACAAGTAACAAAACAAACAGCACACAAATCACATGCAAAGTGCCACATAACAGAGGTAGAAAGAAAAGAAAACATCGGTCTAACCTAGAACTAGGAGTCGTGTCCTAACAAACAAGTCTATATGTATGTAATTGGCTGTGTAGTTTTGGGTATTTCTTATATAGGATGATTTAGTTGAAGTTGCTTGCATTTTTAATTTGTTAATGGCCAAAAGAGAAATTTTGGTTTGAGTTTAAGTATTAATGTCTTAAGATTGATTTTTAGAATTTTATTTTTGTGTTTAGTTTATTACCATCTTTGTTTCTCACCGAGGCCATAAAATTTATTTCACCCTCATTGGGGCTAACTTAATAGCCTTGTAGAACTGGGTTAACCAGTTTTACTAAATCATTTTAGTTAGTTATAAATTATAAAAGAAAGGTGAATTAAGCAGTTTATTAATCAAGAGGTTTGTTAATTGATTTAAAAGATTAGTCTAAGGTTTGATCTTTAGGAGTCTTTTATCCTAATGAGTTTTAATTTAGGTTTGCTATCCTAATTTAGTCTACACCTTTTAAACCTTAAGTTGGTTAGAAATTGATTATTATATTTATTGGATTTGATTTAGGTTTTTACTCTTTCTACAAAATTATTTTATAAGTCTTTTTAAAATTTCATACATATATGATTTGGAGACTTTAATCAGCATGCATTGCATTAGTAACTAACTAAAATTAAAATTTAATTGTATTAGTTTTAGATGAATAACACCATTCATAAGTGCGAGGCCACTTAGAAACTTTTCTAGATGTCGGCCTCAAATTCGAAAAATTTATCCACCCTCCCATCTTTCATATGGATCGAATATTATGGATTTTATACGATTAGGTGGTTTTAGCTGGCTTCCTTTTTCAGGCAAGTTATAAGTCCAAGCTGCATTAGTTAGGTCGTGTATGTTAGTGTCGTGTGTATGATTCTAAATCTTTTATAGATTTAGAATCTAAGGCTAGTGGTATGAGTGTATCACTATTTACCTTATTGGTGGGTAAGCTCTCTATTCTTTCAGAGGCAATAAATTATATCCATCCACATCACATAGATGATGCCATCTTTCTCTTTCTCTAATGCATGCTTGAGATGCAGTGTTTTTTATTTTTTCTCCAATTTTCTCTTCCTCAGACCAGCCGAGTGATGATTGAGCCATGCATGATTAATTAAACCAAATTGGGTCTCTCTTTCCCTTTAATTAGGAGAACCTAGAAAATTCCTTTGCACTAAATCCATTTGAGAGAATAATGTAATATCCTTAATCAAGAGTTTTCTTAGTTCGAGGTCTAAGATATAGTTAACTACGGGGGCATGCACCCGTGAGAAATTGATCCCCACATCAAATAAATCATATTCGAGTTGATGTATCAAATAGGGGAAGTCTCGTGAATTTGATTAGGTTATATATATTATTACCCATCAAGGTATGTAGGTCAAAGCCACTACCCTCCATGGTTAATCATATATATAATCTCATCTGACCTCCTATTAGCCTTCTTATGTTGAGTGTAAAGGCCTACGATCGTTATCCTATGGGATAATACGGTCATACCCTTTGCATTTGAATCCCATAAGCAAAATCCTTTCGGAGACCCACTCCCACATGATCATCCAATTTTCTCTTCCTTAACATTAGATCCTTTCTTTCCTTAGGATTAGGCATTTTAGTGATGGAACATGCCCTTTATAGCATCATCCTAATTTTAAAATTCATAACAAGGGACCACTTCAACTGGTCTCTAAACATCAAACCAAACACGTTGAGCTCAAACCCAGACCTTGGGTCAACCTCGATGACTAAGTTAACCTAGGTTGACCAAATCAAACCTTAAGCCTTTCCTATATTAAATCAATTTTCAAATGCATTCAAGACTTTATCAAGACTCTTTGATCATCATCTCTAATGATTTGGGCTTGAATAATCACTTTAACTAAATCAATAGTTGACTTAATCAACTGGACCCAAGTCCAGTCAAACTTAATACATGTAGTTTTAATCACTTTAAATAGGTAATTCAAGCCTGTCCAAACTTCCAAATTATCAAGCTCATTTCAAAGTAAGATTAAAATATATTTGAAGATATCATGAGTCAAATCACTTTTGATTTGACTTAGTCAAGAAATCAAATTTGGTCAAACCTCAAGCCATGGTCAAACCATAACCAACCCAACCTATCCAACCTATATCAAGCTTTAAATTAACTCTATTTCATAGTCTAGGTATAACCTATTCCTTAATCAAATAAACCTAAAAGAAGTTGACCAAGTCAACTTAGTATACGTGGTCAAAACCATTTAAATTCATATACTCTAACTTAAACTTCAAACTTATGGCTTGATAGTCCTCCCAAGTCATCCCACCAGCTTATCAAGTCATCATAGTTACCACCTTAATAGTCAAGTTTATTGTTGACAAATAGACCTACTTAAATAATCAAATAAATGGTTAATATAGGTCAAAAGTGGTCAAACACCCTTCCAAACCTATGCCACTCCATTTCAAATCAATCCAACAATCTTAACATCCTCTAGAAACTTCCTAAGCTAGCCCTTAACCCTTAGATTAGGCTTAAGCAATTCCACATGACCCCATGTCCATGTGAGGTCAAAAACACCTTTTCAACTAGGTTTCCTTACTTAATCCTCTCACCTAGCCTTTCAACTATCCCTAAGATACTTGGCATCCATCTAAGAGTATCTCTAGTAGATCCTAGCCATGTAATTAGCCTAGGGTCATTTGAATAGGGCAAAACTCTCAAATCAAGTCCATTCACTCAAGCAACATTATCTCTCCACTCAAGCCTTCTAGAGCCTAATCTTTTTTATTTCAGCTCCCCACAGCCTCTCCTACACTTCCTCAATAAAAATCAATCAGTCAAACTTCATTGGTAGTAGCACTCCAGCCACCTTAGCTTAAGATCCGTCCAACCCAAAGATCTCTCGATCCGATGCATTTCAGACTACACTTTCAACTAGGAAAACCAACGAGGATATTCTACAAGATCAGAGAAATTAAAATCTGCAAAATCCAATGGTTGGATTGAGTTAAAATTATCCTAGGTTAGAACATATAGAGTAATTTAACTTTTTTCAAAAGCACATTTCAAGCCGCAAAATTATTACCTAAAGATTTCTATTTAATAGTGTAATCTCCATCTCAAATTTCAAATGAAATGGTTAAGCCATTTTTTAGAATGAAACCTTTTCCTCGTTAGGGTTTTAGTTTTAAACATGCATGAACTGCATGTTTTCTAAACCATTAATCTTTAGATCAATGGGCCATGATGGGAACAATTATTACGTCCTCTGACCTGACGTAGAGGTACGTTCGGCCGCCAATAACATATCGCCACGTGTTCTTACTCTTTACCGCGCGGCCCGACGACTTGACCCGGAGCGGAACCCAGGAATGCTTTATTATTGTTCCCATGATGGATTGTGACATATAATGGTCCTTCATAACTGCGTTGTCCGCATGGTCATCTAGATCTTGGTCCACTGAGATCCTAGCCGTCAATCCAAATAGCGGAGGATCAAACAGCTTTTATTTCCTGCCTGCATGGATAAGTGAGGTGTGCGAGTCCCACCACCAAGAAATTTTGATCCCTCGAACCATATGACGTCGCGAGTCTTACCCCAACCATCGATGCCACCAAAGTTATTTAAAGGATTTAAATTAATTTTTTTAACATTTTAAAACCAATTTTCTTCAAAAATATCATTTAAATTTTATTTTTAATCCAAAAATTATGTATTTTATATTAAATTGTTCATATTCTTAAGCTCTTTGATTTAAATTTAAAACTAATTTAAAATATTATATATATTTTAAATTATTTCAAACGCTTAGATAATTATTTTTTAAATTAATATTTTATTAAAATAAATTCAATTTTTTTCAAATTTTTTGAAAATTTATTTTCAAAATATTTAATATTTGAGTCATATTTAATATTATATGGAATTAATATATTTAAAACTTAGGTTTTAATTTATAATTTTAGAAATTTTATTTTAAAACTGTAGATACTTTAAATCCTTTTAAATGCTCTAGTTTTGACTTTAGATTTCAAATAGAGTTCGATTACATTTGGATGAAATTAATGGGGGATTTATTGAATGGATAGTTATGTTTTAATGATCCATTATTTAAAATTTTCAATTGTTTAAATAATGTCTTGCTTTTTCTTGTGTAGAATTGCACTTGCACTTAGCCTAGGCTCTCATAGATTTAGGATTTGATTGTTTGATTGCATTTTACATATATCTAAGGGTTAGTGATATTGATTCAAGCCCATTCAGCTTAGAGACATCTTAAGGGCAAAAATTAACATCTTTTTTAAAAAAACTTAGGAAAATTTTAGAAATTAAAAAATATGTTTTTTAGATATGAGACTTTGAACATTCAAACCTAGTGACATATCCAACCTTGAGGAAATTTCTCACTATTTTAAAAATTCATTTAATAATTTAATTAATTAATCCAAGTTTAATCTATTAATTAAGCTTTAAAACTTCAATAAATTCTAATAAATTTAAATTAAATTAAAAAAATACAAATAACACCTCAAATTGATTAGAATTCAATCCTTAATTAGGGAAAACTAAAATGCCATTGATTTGACATCAATTTGAAGATTAATTTAATTTTAAGTGAAATAAAATATTTGATTAATTTAATTAATTAAAAAATAATTTAATTTTCAAAAATTTTACAAACACTTGAGAACATATCATTGATCATTTTTTACCTTTGGAGGTAAATTCAAGAAGTTTTGAATTCATTTGGATTCAAATCATTAAAACCCTTTCAATTAAATAATTTAAAAAATTCCATTAATCCTCAAACTTTGAAAAATCATAACTAATTACAAAAAAGTTTTAAATTAAGAAAAATTAATGGAATTGAACTTCTTTTGAGGTCTAATATATATTAAAAATATCAAACATCCATAAATAATTCAAAATAAAAAAGTTAACTTTTTTTTCGGTCAACCGTAAGTTAAGATTTTAACTCAAATTTAAAAAAATGTATAGCTAAATGTAAAAAATCCAATTCCAACAAACTTATCATCTAATTACTCATCTTAAGCTCTAGTATTTAAAAAGTTATTACAAATTTATAGAATTCACTTTAATTTAAAAAGTAAAAATTTGACCCCTAAATTAATGAACTTTAATAATTCAAGAAATTCAATAGTTAATTTAAAATTATACAAAACTTTAATCCAACTTTAGAACTAGTAACTAATTAATTTAATTAAAAATTCATCAACCTTTAAATTTTAACCAATTAAATTCACTTAAATATACCAGTTAACACTAGGTAGCCCGGGCCTACGATGGCCTCGGTTAGCAATGAAGGTGATAGCCATCTAGTATTTAAAATACATCTTAAAATTAATTTTAAACCATTAATATTTAAACTCTAATTAACATTCCCCTTAAGCCTTTCAATCAACCAAAACATCAAATAATTTTAACGAACTATCCGATATATGACATATCCAAATCACATAGCCTATCTCACACACTTTAGATGGTTTGCTAGGACAATCAACTCTAGGCTACATGTTGGTGTTTTACTTTACTGTTGTTATGTGCTGAGTTTTTTGAGCTTCCACTACATATTGGTTGGTAGATGTAATTATTTGAAATGATTATTTATTTAACTTATGTAATATGTTTAATGATGAGATAAGCATTATATTACCCTTAGGTTAGGGATGATCTGGATACTATTATAATTTTATGTAGGTGGTTATGCTCATATAGGACTATAAAAATAAAGGGGGCACAAATTAAACTTTTAAATTAACAAATTTTCTACTGGTGCTACATAATGCTAAGTCAGCCTTTAAATTTAAAAAAGCATGGCCAAGTGTGGCTAGGTTGAGCATTTAATATTTTAAAACTGCTTCAAATTATTTAAATGTTAATTGCATAGGATAACCCTACAAGTGATATGAGTCTAAAATTTTCTTTTAATTCTCAAATGTAATTTGATGTAATTTGAGTTTTAATAAAGTATTATAAAATTATTTTAAGATGGGATGTTATACATCTAATTTAAAATCCAAAGAGAAAAGAACATCCTATAGGGGAGACTTTCTTTCCATTTGGAGATCAAAATTTGGATCATTTCAAGTGTCCAAGGGCAAAAAGAAAACACCCATTAGGGAAGGAGTTTTTTTTTTCACTTGGATATTCGGACCCGAAAAATCCAAGGAGCCCATAAAAGAACGAAGAAGTGAAGATCGAGAAGAATCCTATTCTCAAAGTCACTTATGTCTTAGGAATAGAATCCATACTACTGTTAGTGGTACCCGACCACTTTACTTTTTATGCAGACACTGGGTTGTAATATTAAGTGGCACTTGCCATATGGACATTTAATTTGAGTATTTAATTTAATTGATTGAATTACATTGATTGTGCCATATAAATTACATATTTTTCTAGTCTTTTTACTTGCATATCGATATTTGATTTAGCCTAGAATTCGATCGGAGACTTATGAGGGTACGCCAAAAATATTTTTCCACTTTAATTAAATTAAAATTTTTAAGTCAACATAGAAACTATAATGATTTTAAGAAGTAAGATCGAGCTCGCCAAGGGTCTCATGCATATATTTTGAATCTTCTCTTCCTTGTTAGGCACCTCCCCTCCTGCGGGTTCTGGTAGGCCACCTGATATAGTAGGGTGCAGTCCTATCAAGGAGAAATTATGCAATATTTATGGTAAAATTATTTTTAAGCCTTTTTAAAACTGCTTCATAGTTGATTTAAACATTCATCGAGTCAATCATCATGCATTGTATTAGAAATAAATTTGAAAGAGTAAAATATCTAATTACATTTTATTTTAAGCTTCAAAATACCCTACATTTGTTAAGGGGCCAATTAGGATCTACTCTAGATGTCGACCCCAAATTTTCAAAGTAAATTAAATAAAGACCCTAACTCTCTTTTATAAAAGACCGAATACATAGTTTTAAAGTGCCTAGGTGGTTAGCTGCTCCCCAATCTAGGCCAGGGTAAGTCAAGATTTTACACTGTATTAACTAGATCTGAGCTACTAATTTTAAGTGCCTAATTAAGATTCAGGTTCTGAGAAAAGTTCAGACTATAAGACTTACAGCTTTCTGAAATATAATCATGATCATCTAATAAAATTATTAACTCAAATTAAATCTCTTTCAATCCTAAATTTAAGCATAACATATAGGATAGAATGGGGTGCTTTTAAAATATTTCAGAATTCCAATGTGCCTCCTACCTTTCATCCCTTGACCTCCAAAAATAAGTGTTCAATCTTGTTCTAATCCCATTTGAAATTCAAATATAATTCCTTTGATATAAATCATTAAAAAATCTAAATAAAATTTCTATCATTATTTTAATCGAGAGTCTTTGTAGAAAACTCGAATTTCCCCTACGATGTATTAACTATGAAGGCTTGTGCTCGTAAGTGATTTAGAACATAGATTAAAATTTTAAAATCATGTTTTTAAAATCTAATTAATTTTCTTTGGAAAAATTAAAGTCAATGATCATTATTATCATATTCAAATGATTGATAATATATGGTATTTTTTCCTCGGGAAGATATATCATCTTATTTTCCTAATTTTAATTATGAAATTAATGATCATTTATCTAGATTATTATAGTCAAATACTGAATCAAATATTATTTTGACCCTCCGTGGTCATATGTGGTTGTTTCCTTTGTTGACTACGATAATCAGGATGAACTTTCACTTTCGTAATCTGAACCTATTAAGGAATGATATTTTTGCCGCACGAGGTGATATATTATTCATAATGATGTGTTTGATTACAAAATTAAAATCCAAGCTATTTAATTCTCTCAAAGAAAATTAATCTTTTCAAAACTCAACTTTTTAACTCAAACATGCCTTTAATGGAAGTATATCCATTTGTATGTGTCCCTACGTGATGAATAAAAGAAACATATGAGATCAAATGGCTAGAAAAATATAAAAAAACATTTAAGTACTGATTGAAAGAAAGAGGAAAGGGGTAGGAAAGTACATTTATCTTTTCCATCCTCTAAAAGGTCCTGACGAGGTCTTTGTACCCTCGATACTCCTAAAGCCCACACTCTACACTTATACCTCTAAGTGCCATGCTCCAAAGCATGGCCAAAAGGCAAGCATACCTAGGTCAATCTTGTGTAGTTAATGCCTGTGTAACTAGACATAGGATCTAAGAGAAAGGTGGAAATAAAATCAAGCCTCAGTAAGTGTAACCACGCTAGAGATGTTGTATAGAACCTGGTCTCCTATGGAATAACGTCCTTATGCCTGGCATCTGCTATCCTGGGAACCAATAGACTCCCATCATAAGCAATGGCCTGGGAATATCCGAACAAATGAGCCACCTTATTGGGCTAATAGTCCTATAGTATCATAGTGTTGCCTGGACAATGGCATAAATAATCATAACATAAGCTAATCAAAAGCTCTGTCATTGTCAAAGTACACCTGCTACATATTAAGGTGAATGTCCCCCTCTGGTAATGCTCATCCATAATAATTGTCCCTTTCAGGGGGTGGGGGGGTCACAAATGAACAATATTTAGCTAGTGGATTAGAAAAAATCAATTTGTAACCAGGTGTGAGGCAAAGAAGAAGAGTTGTAACCTTTTTAACTCTAGGGTAGAGGAGGCCTGTGATAGCTGAAGAGTAGTAGGGTACCCCTTTTGTGAAAAATATATAGGATACTTTAAATAAGAAAGGTGCCCCATATATGCAAATTGATCTAGTCGTATAAGTAGTGCTATGATAGGGTCAGGTTTCGTAGATCTAAAAAGGTCACCTCATAAATGATGGGTAAAAATTTATACACCCTAGCAAGTACTACTAGAGCCAAGGAGAGGCGTTGTCTCTTCGACAGCTGATTGGCAACCAGGAGTACACTACATTTGATGGATCCTACTCTAAGAGGTAGCATGAAAGTGCAGAGCCAGACAACTAAAAATTCCACCAAGAATAGGTCCTCATTGATACCTGGTAATGCTGGAGAGGTACAGCCGATAGAAGAAGATGGCCTAGGAGTCTCCTCTAACAACAGAGAACCGCACTACAAACTATAACCAAATGGTTTGTGTAACAATACTCTAATAGTAGACAAGTTACTATACTGGATGAAATTATGGATCCAAGTATCCACATGCATGCTAACTCAAGTACGTGATGATAATTCTGACACTCTATATACCTGATGGTAATGCTCGAGATGTACAGGGTAAACATCTGGCACATTCAATCTCTATCTCCTATCACCGTCTACTGAAGGTATCCTACAAAATAACTATTCATATAGAGGAATGTACTCTTCAAAGTGGTGGCTAAAAATAAGTAGCTCATACACTGTCTATAGGTCCAAGAGTGTGATTATAAGCTTCTCTTACCTAAACTTACGAGTGCTGCTATCAGCATCCCTGAACTCTAAATTGTGGGCCTAGGAAAACGGAAGATGCCAATAGTCAAATAGTGAGGCATAAAATACTTCGTAAATCCCTGCCTCATGGAACGCATTCCTGTGGTTCCATAATATATATTTATCCTAGTAATCGTACCCACTCACTGGGATCTAAATCTCCCTAAATATTGAATTGCATGGCCACTCTAAAGAGGATAACTACAGTTGACAGTGGTTAAGTAATATCGACTGCCCCACTGGCTTAAGTATATTTGCTACTGGCTCTAAAATATCATAAATAACCCAAGTAACTTGGGTAATGATGCTCTCTAGTGGGTTGCATGCCTTGCACTTCAACTTGAGACTACTGATCCACCTGTTGGAGTTCTCAAACTCTTTAAAATCTGTATAACATTCTAGAAGAAAAGGAGTGAGCAAAAAAGTCATGGAAAATGTCACGCCCCTATAGCTTGCCCTCATGTTGCTCCAGTCTATCCCTGATGTCAACATCACCCTGAGGATCCTACAGATCAATGGTATCCCAAATGGCAACCTTGTTAGGCTTGCCAAGAGGAAAGTTATCAGGCCTTTACCAATAAAACATTTCCTGTGCAAGGAGAAAAAAGAAGAAACATTAGAAACAGTATAACATACTAAATATGCAGAAAGAATGCTACAAATGATGGTCAACAACATCACAATAAATATGGTGCACTCCAAATGCACACCACATTTGTTGGCGTGTATTTATCGATCCATACATCAGAATACATGTAAAAGGACAAAATTGATGAATTAAGTAACGTGGGTGTTAGCGTTGTGCATCACATGAAGGGCCAAATGACTTCTGATGGCCAAACAGATGCACCGTTATGATTAGAACATTAAACTTGCCTAAGAGGGGACCCCTCACAGTCAAATCAGACATGATCAATTAAATCATATTAATTTGCTTCTCTTCCTACAAATCCCATGAACACAGACCTCAATGGTAGCTTATTAACTATGCTTTATTATTAAATTGAAATAAAGTGAGCACCCATTAATTTTTCATGTTACCTACGATACTAGAATCCACAAATAAACTCTGACACTTTCAATCTGTCATTTCATAACACCTACTCGCGTATCCTCCGTATTCATCTTTGATCTCCCTCATAGACGGAAGCCAAAGCCATAAGCTACAATTGCCACCTCCAAATCTAGATCTCCCTCACATATTGAAGCCAAAGCAATTATGTTTTTTTAAACAGGTATCTCAAAGACCCATACACGCTCCTATAGTATGGTTGGAATATAGACCATGACCATGATGTAGCTAAAAACCTACCATACATGCTCTTGTAGCATGGTTGGATGGCCCAAACTCCTAAAATTTCCCCTAAATGGTGAAAACATTGGGAAGCTACCAAAATTTCCAGTGAATCGAGGACCTCAATTCAAACTGAATACAGAGGGCCTAATTTGAAAAAAATGGATAATAGGGGACTTGAAATTGACTTGAGCAAGGATATCAAGGAATATAATTTAATATCTAAAGTGGAACTTATAACTTAACAAAATAATTAAACTAATCATACAAGCAAGGATTAACTAAAGAATGTAATGATATGCTTATAATTAAACAACACAAAATTTTTAATGGAATATCAAGAAATTTTCACTTCAATTGGAATGTAAATATTAATAAGCAAACTCACTATACAAGCCATAATTCATCTTCATATGATAGTGAAAGACTTGTAACATTCAACATGGATCGTCTACAAGTAATAATCAAGAAAGATTGTATAAAGTATGGTGACCTACTTGCAGACCACATCGGGATGCATGATGAGTGCAGTGTCATGATTCTTTTCATGAACAGAATGTCAAAGATGCATAATGAATGAAGCACTTTGCATTTGTAAATGACCAAGCATATCATGCCTCACAAGTAGTGAATGTCAACATACAAGTGAATACACTGGTCTTCTATGATGTAGGATTGATGTGCGGTCAATGTGGTAATACTCTATGGATTACAAGAAGATGCATTCAAGCAATAAATTTGAAGTTAATTATAGTCTTCATAGCAGTCATGCAAGAGGATGCATAAATCCCCACTACATCCACTTGCAAACTCCACAAAAGGGAAATGTCCTACATGTTTTAAGTAGGATATAATATTATTGTAAGGAGATTATTGATGAATATAGCTTAGAGAACAATCAATGTTAAGATACAAACAAGAACACTGATCTATATATAAGCAAGGATAAATGATCATAGTGAATGCAAATACCCACTAGCAGTGATGGATTTTTTTTTGCAAGAACATTAACTAATAAACTCTGAAAGTCAATATATAGTGGGTGTAATTGATTGTCGATGACATTTTTGGGGAAATTAACACTGAATGAAACTTGCCTATTAATTAACATCAATTTATAAATGAACTTATCAATTTACCTGCGAGCGGCGATGGTAGATACATTATAATACTTTAATAAATGCAAGCTCTTACAAGTCACTATAAAGAATTGTTTTACACTCAGCAACCTATTTATGAGCAAGCATGTGAAAACTATAGCAAATGCAAGTGCCCATAAGCAAACACAAGAGATCCACTAATACATAATTGCTCACTATAAGAAGCAACAAGTGGCTCGTAGCACAGTGCTACTATTCATCTTCGAGTAGTTGTAGAAGACTCATTATATACACTACATGTCATCTATAACCAAACACTAGAGAGTACTGTTGGTGTTGAAAATGTGATTTGCTTTGTAGGGTGCAAAATAAATCTAAATTAAATTTCTCCAAGAAATTTGAAAATCAATTTATAATTCAATGAATTTATGAAGTCAAACAGATCATTGGGGATAATACGCCGCATCAAAAGGTGAAGATAAAATCCCCTAACAAATTTAGATCCAAAATTGTGAAATTTCTCTTGAATATCATAGCTGATTTAAGGGAGAGCCACATATGACCCTAGAGGATCTAAATGAAGTCAAATCAAATATCAGACTACGATAATCAAGAAAAATGATCGTCAATTTCATATTTGAATTTATGTTAACACATGATATATCTCCATGAAGAAAAAAGATATCATCTGTTAGAAATCATTCAATTATGATAATGATGATTATTACAAATTTGATTTCCCAAAAAAAAATATTAATTAAAATTTGAAAAAATTAACGTGGGTTATAAATCTCTTATGAGCGCAAGCCCTCATATTTAATTATATCATAGAAAACATCTGTCTCCTATAAATACTCTCAATTAGAATAATAATAAAAATTTTAAGGATTGAAGACAAAGGAGTTAAATATGGAATCTCAATTGGGACTAGGTCAAGTTGGAGCATTTATTTTTGGAGTCAATGGAGTAGGGGTAGGAGACACTTTGGGATTCTAAAAATGATTTAGAAGTGTCCCAACCTAAGCTAAGTGTTGTGGGATTTAAATTTTAGATTAAGAGAATCTTTAATTTGAGTTGAGCATTTTATTAAAAATTTGAGATTATATTTCTGGTGGTTAGGGTCTTATGATTCAGAATCTACTATAGATCCTAAATCTAAATTAAGCACCAAATGATGGTGGTCTGAACCTAAAACTAATGTAGTGCGAAATCTGGAATTACCCGACCTGGATTAGGGAGTTAGCTAACCACCTAATCAATTTTAAATCTAGGGGTCATGTCATTTTATGAAAGAGTGGTAGAGATATTTTTATTAATAGTTTTGAGAGTTGGGATCGATGTGTAGAGCTTGTTTTAATTGGTCCCTTGACTTATGTAGGGTAAAAATGCTAAAGTGAAATACAATTAAAATTTTAGACTCACTCGTTTAATTTGATATTAATGCAATGCATACTAATTGACTCAATTTATGCTTGAATTTTGAATGAAGGAGTTTTAAAAAGGCTTAAAAATAAATTTTATCCTAGAGATAGCACAGATTTCCCTTGACAGATCTACACCGTCATAGGCTAGGTGGCCTGCCAAAATCCACCAGTAGAGAGGTGCCTAACAAAAGAAAAAAAGAATGCATAAAAAATGCTTATGTAAACTCCCAATGATCTTGGGCTTACTTCTTAAAAGCATTAGAAATTCTATATTATTTTAAAATTTTTATTTAAATTTTGAATAGAAAAAGTCTTATTGTATCCTTGCGGGCCTCCGTGTATCTAGGCTGAAACAAAAGCAGCACACAAATGCCAAAAAAATAAAAAAAGTAGGACAAATCCTATATGCAAGCAAAGTAAATAAAAAATTAATAAATATAATTAATTCTTTAAAATAATGTCTTTAGGCAAATGCCCATTTATTACAACCCAAAATTACATAAATTAAAAGTGATCGGGTACCACTAACCAAGAACACGAATTCTAATCCTTAGACAAATGCAAGTTGACTTTGAGTAAGATACTTTTCTATCTTTAGATCTTCGTCCTTCTCTATTTTGGGCTCCTTAGAACCATCATACCTAGATACCCAAACGGGAAAGAAAACTCTACCCCCGAGGAAGAGGTTATTCTTCTAACTTTGGGTAGTAGAGTGATCCTAAATTGAGCTTCCAAATGAAAAAGGATTTTCCCTCTAAGGGGTATTCTTTCTTCTTTGGTATTCAATTTTGGGTCTAAGTATCCCAAACTTAAAGACTCTTTCACAACTCAACACTTAATCAAATTACATTAATATAAAACAAAATTTCTATACTCTCCTACAGGATTATCCTAAGCATTTCAATATAAAATAAATCCTAAGTAGTTATATATATATATATATATATATATATATATAATATTAAAGTACATAATCCAATCACTCTTGATTGTGCTCTTATTTATTTGGGAGCTAAGAAGTTGAAGCACCTGTAGCATTTATAATAAATAGTATTTTTTATCCCCCTTTATTACCTTACATGATTACGACCACCTGTAAAAAACTTAATGAGCATCTATATCATCCATAATCTGAGTTTAATCTAATCATCCATCACATCAATCTACATAATGAATTAAAAGTATATAAACACTTACATCAAATATTGCAATTACAACATGCAATAAAATCTTGAAAAATATGGCACACAACAGTAAAGTAAACACCTGCCTAACTTAAACTAGAGTTGGTTGTCCTAGCAAACCATCTAAAGTGTGTGTACAAGATAGTGTGGATGGGATAGATCCTAAGATGGATTTTTTTTTTAAAGTTTTATAATGTTCAAGTTTGTTTAAGGTCAAAGGGAAAAAGTGTGTTTGAGGTGAAGTATTAATGTTTTAAAGTTTTCCTTAAGTTATCTTTTAAGGGTTATTTGATTGGATAAATTTAATTACTTATAGATTACACGATTAGCAAAATTTAATTAACTTAATTATTAGATGATTTTAAAAGTCAAGTTAATTTATATTTTCCATCAACTGATTTATGGCATTGTGCCACAAAGCTCGAGGAATCAGACCTCCTTAGGACACGTAGCCTCGTAGCATGGATTTATCCATCCTAAAAATCACATTGATGTATTTGAATTAAGGATTTTAGTTTGGTAAAATAATTAAAAATGATTTAATTTATTTTTTACACTCTATTAAATTCATTTGTGTCGTTGTGCCACCAGGCTTGAGGAATGAGGCCTCCTTAGGACACATAGTGCTGCAACCCAGAGTAGTCCATCCTAAAAACTTCATCTATGAAGTGGTTGTTATATATTTCAATAATGGTTGAAGGATTTTATTATTTAAATTGAAGTTTTATGGAATTTTTATAAATTATTGAATTTTTTAGAATTATTCAAATTACTTTAATTGTATTACTTAAGGGTCCAAAAGTTAACTTTTAAAATTAAAGTTAATTTTGAAAGTTTAGAATTTTTAATAAATATTAGACCTTTAGTGAGTAGTTAGACTATTAGTTTGCTTAATTTGAAGTTCTCTGTAAAGAGTTGTGATTTTTTGAAGTTTGATCCTTAAATTTAAACTACGTTGATCGAAGAGTTGGTTTTTTTGACTTTGACTTTACTTTGAAAGTTTGATATTTTTTGAAAATATTAGAATTTAAATAGAATTAAATGCCTTTGGGTTGATTAAATTGGTTTTTTTAGAATTAATTATGATTTATCAAAGTTTGAATATTTTTGAAATTTTAAAAATTTGCCTTAATTAATAGGGATTTTAGATTTTAATCCAAATCACCCCGAAAGGTCATACATTACCTAAGGGGAGGTTCTCAAGCATTTGGGGATTTTTATGATTTTTAAAAATATTTGTAATTAATTATTTGAATTAATTATCTATTTTCATTAAAAATTAAATTAATATTAAATTTTGGATCTAATTATAGGGATTTTATTATTATATTATTTAGGGTTTAATTTCAAGAATTTTGATATTTTATTTGTAAATTTTAGATATTATTTGAGTTATTTATGAATTTTTGAAATTTTAGGCCTACTTAAGGGTTAACTTAGGATTAGTTGGGTTTTAGTCCTAATGAGTCTTAAGATCAACAAACACCAAATCTAAGAGGCGTAATGTCACTATGTTTAAATGCTACAAATATTCTCTCTATTGGACATCTATGCTAATTCCTATGGTTACCAAAAAATTTTTAAAAGAGTATTTAATTTTTATCCTTAGATGTCACTAAGTTAGGTGGTTCCAAAACGAAAGTTTCTAACCCTTAACAACATCATAATCAACCATGTCATACAAAACATCAATAACTAATCCTAAGTGTAGAAGAATAGGTGAATTCCCAAACCCTTGGGCTAACACATAGTCCAATCATTTAGGAATTCACCTAAGGACAAATCTCCCCATAAGATGCTCATTCCTATAATGTTATGGAAAATTGAACAACTACCCTAACACTATTCAATCAAGTCCAAATGCAAAGCAAAGTGCCTATAAATGATTATGAAAATTAAAATAGAGGGATTCACATTCAAATGACCTAGACCTTGCATTTGATTTGATAGATATCACTTTGACTATGATTCAGCTCTGATTAAAAGTTTTGTTGAGGATTAAGATAGTTTTTTTGAAAGAAGCAAACAATTGCATTAATAACTAAGAAAACAAAACAAATAACCTAAAAGGTAGATTCCTACTTTAACAAATTTAAAAAAAAAGGAGAAACCTTATTCAACCTAAATTCTTCTGAAATAATGTTACTAAAAAGAACAAAGTTAGCACACAAATCCGCTAACTTATTGATATTCCTCTCTATACAATTAAAAATGACATGATTGAAATCATTTTAAAAATCTAGATCTTCCACCTTATGGACGCCATTATTGCGGGCATCTTGAAGAAATGAAATAATGTTAAAATTGTCGCCTTCAATAATAATTCCTTTGTATTTGAACATCCAGTCTTTAACTCATCCTTCAAAGATTGAATTGAAAGTGCTCTGATGGCACTACAAAGTTTGTTAGGGATGTTAGACCCTTATGAACTAGCCCAAGTATAATTAAGAGAGAGAGAGAGAGAGGTGAATCGGCATTTAAAATAAACACGATCTTAAAACAAAGAACAAGATTCAACATAATGAAAATCAAAGTGCGGAAATTAAATGTGGAAGTAATAATAAGAAAGAACACACCAGATTTATAGTGGTTTGGTCAAACCTTGACCTACGTCCACTCCTCGGATGCGCCCTCCGGATATTGCATTACACTAAGTGTCTCTCTTTTAGTCCCCACAGCTAGGCGGAGAGCCCTTACAAAATCAGTTCCACCTTCTCCGGTGCGGCGGAGTCGCTGGGTCCTTTGACACCAAAGAGATCTTCTTTTTTTGTGAACTTCCCTCAAGATGAGCCTTGAATCTGACGATAGTAAGGTGAAAGCCTGTCAGAGCAACCGTGTGGAATCCCCCTCCACACTCCATTGAGTCCCCCCTCACAGGATCATCTCCTTCTATAATACTTCACCTGTTCCTCACTCCCTTTCAAGCTCTCTCTTCAAGTCTCCCCAAAAGAACGAAGCTACAATGGCTGCCAAAGACTCTTACAAAAGTGCCTTATCAAAAGCTTAAATAGAAGATCTCAAAATGAGCTCATTACTACAACTTGTTGACTTTATCGTCCAGGTCGATAGTAATATCATCCTGGCCGATCAGTACAAATTAAACTCAATCAGCCTAGAACAATTTGGGACTATCAGAAGAAAATTTGTTACATCGTCCAGGTCGATGTAATGTCATCCTGGCTGATTAGTTTAAAACTGAGTACAACCATCCTGATCATCGCCTTGAATCAAAGCTGGCCGATTTCAATCATCCACGACATCGTTTCGGCTGATCCTACGATCATCCCGGATGATGTGATTGAATCAATCAGCCTTTAATACTTTTCAAAGATACCAGATTAATTTAGGCATAATTGAGTTAGATCGTCCTGAACGATATGGATATTGTCCTGGCTAATTTCCTAAAATAAAGAATACCTAAACTGATCATGGCGGCTGATTCTTTCTTAATTAAGCCTATCGTCCTGACCGATACAAGTATCATCCAGGACGATCGGCATAATGATGGCAGCCTTAATAAGGATACCCTAATTAGGGTTTCTGCTTTTGAACTGATCGTCCAGGCTGATATAAATATCATCCCGGATGATATTACCAAAATTAGTAAACTCTATGGAACAGTTAGAAAATCTTCCAAGGTACGTGTTTGCAAAGTTTTATAGCTTCATGAGCCACACTTAATTATAAAAGACTCAAGAAAGAAAAAAGGGTACAAACAGACTCCGACCTAGTCTATCCAATCTTGAGCTAATTCCAAATTACAGTCTGATCTTGTGGACCTAAAATATCAGTAGATAAGATAATCGTAGAGAAATAAGAGTGTTTGCTATCATCAAAATCATAAATCATGAAAACATATCCACAACAATCTCCCCCTTTTTGATGATGGCAAACATTTCTATTTGAATTTGCAAAGAAGAAAACATTTTCTCCTAATCTCTCCCTTACTAGAATAAAACTTTTAAAAAATAGGGGAGATGAATTTTTTTTGTTATTTTTAATGTTTTGAAAAATACAAAAAAATGATACAAATTCAATAATATGTTCTCCCCCTTTGACATTATCAAAAAGAGAAGGGGCACAAATAATAAGAACAAAAATGATTAAAAGACAAGAATGATCCCTGATCGAGTAAACAAAACAAATATTCTTAAAATGAGAAAGTTATCTCTTAGTTTTAATAAAAAATTTAGTAGAATTGTATTGAAAATGCATAGCCCAGTAAAGGTTAGAAATTCAGAATTTGATAATCCAAATTCTAGTTCTTTTAAAAGGCTAAAAAACTTTTTAATTTAATATCTAAAACAAGGAATAAATTAGAGAAAGAAACAGTCATTTTTAAAACACCTTCCATAAAATATATCTAATAGAAGACTAATGCACGAATTGTTGAATCAGGAATCATGATTTTCAAAATCAAGTATCGAAAGTATCAAGGGTTTTCTTAAGCTTTTAAAAAAGTACAAGAATGATAAGCATTAAACTTTGTGGGCTTATTTTTTTTCCTCTTAACAATTAGTTGTCACACTGCGCATCTTTTGATTTTTTATACACTTTGTGTATTCCTTTTTTTTTCCAATTTGGCATCTTTGCGCATCTTTTATTTTTGGCATCACTGACCAATTTTTTTAATATGCTACCTTTCTGATATCTTAAAAATAAAAGTAAACCCATCCTATTGAGAAAGCGAATTTCTTAATTAAGAAAATTATGAGTTAGATTCAATAACTTACAAAAGATCCCTATGCGATAAATAAAATATAGGGAGATAAAAAATTTTAGTTTCAAAAACTAATTTAAAATATGAAAATGATTTTAAATGAAAAGTAGAATAACCTCTTTTAGGAAACATAGATTGAGAATAAAATATAAGTTTCCTTCCTTTGACTATTTTTAGAGAAGTCAAACATAATTTTCATAAGAATTTTTTAAAAAATAGGAGGTAGATTTTTCATTTTTAGAAAAGTGAGCGTGTGTATTGATCAGAGAAAACACATAAAAAGAAAATTAAGGACAAAAAAAAATATTGAAATAGAAAAGAAAAAAAAATAATAAATAAAAAAAGAAAAGCACATTTAAAAAAAACAAACAAAACATGCAAAAATAAAAAGTACACACAAAATAATTTAAGCATCATCTTGCTCCTGATCAGATGATTCAGAAGTAAGATCTACCCAAGATATTTTTTTCTTTTCATTATTTTCCTAGTTTATAATTTGCTTTGCTTTACCCTTTTCTTTTGTAGGAAGAATTCTCAAATTAGGGCACTGATTTTTCATATGTCCAGGCTTCCTACATCCAAAGCAAATAATATTAGAAGAAATATTAACATTCTTACCATTTTTACCTTTATTCCACTTTTGTTGATGCATAGGATTTGTTGAGTTTTTTTATTTGTTTATCGTCATTGCTTTCGTCACCATTTAAGATTCTTTTTTCTGTATCTTCAGCTTTTAGCACTATCGTTTCACCTGCATCCAAAATTCTTTGACCCAAATTTTGCTTGTAGGCAATAAGTGAGCTAATCAAATTATTAATAGAATATTCATTCAAATCTTTTGATTCATAAAAGGCAACAACTTTAGCATCAAACTTATTTAGCAGACAACGAAGAATTTTATTGACTTTTTCAAAATTTGAAAATTCTTTACCTAAAGCATGCAATGATGTCACAATTTAAATAAACCTAGTATACATGTCTAAGATCATTTCATAAGATTTCATGGAAAACATTTTATAATCATGCATTAATATATTCAACTTGGATTGCTTGATTTCATTAGTGCCTTTATATATGGTGTGTAGTTTATCCCAAATTTCCTTACCAGTAGTGCACGTGGATACTAACATAAAATCTTCAGAATTTAAAGCACAGAAAAAGCAATTTAAAGATTTTGCATTCAATTGATCATTGATTTGTTCTTCCCTATTCTATTGATTAAAAGGAATATTGGTTTTAACTCCATCTAAAACCAGTAACGATAATGAATAACCAGTTAAAATCACATGTCACATATGAAAATCAATCGATTGTAAGAAAGTAGACATGCGAATTTTCATAAAATAAAATAAAATATTTTCAAATAAAGGTGGTCTAGTGATTGAATAACCTTCTGTAATATTACGATTAGAAAAATTAGCCATGGATCAAAAATTCAAAAGCTTTTAAAAACTTATTTTATGAATACTTCTCTGATACCACTTGAAAGTGCTCTGATTGCACTAGAAAGTTCATTAGGAATGTTAGACCCTTATGAATTGGCCCAAGGTTAATTAAGAGAGAGAGAGGTGAATCAAAATTTAAAACAAACACAATATTAAAATAAAGATAAAGATTCACCATAATGAAAACCAAAGTGCAGAAATTAAATGCGAAAGTAATAATAAGAAAGAATACACCAGATTTATAGTGGTTCAGTCAAACCTTGAATTACGTCCACTCCCCGGAGGTGCCCTCTGGGTATTGCACTACACTAAGTGTCTCTCCTTTAGCCCCCACAGCTAAGCAGAGAAGCCCTTATAAAATAACTTCCACCTTCCCCAGTGCGGCAGAGTCACCGGGTCCTTTGACACAAAAGAGATCTTCTTCTTCTATGAACATCCCTCAAGATGAGCATTGAATCTGACGGTATTAAGGTGCAAGACTGCCAGAGCAACTGTGTGGAATCACCCTCCACACTCCCTTGAGTCCCCCCTCACAGGATCTTCTCCCTCTCTCAGACTTCATCCATTCCTCACTCCCTTTCAAGCTCTCTCTTCAAGTCTCCCCAAAAGAACGAAGCTACAATGGCTGCTAAAGACTCTTACAAAAGTGCCTTGTCAAAAGCTTAAATATAAGATCTCAAAATAAGCTCATTAATATAACTTGCCAACTTTATCATCCAGGATGATAGTAATATCATCATGGCTGATCAGTACAAATTAAGCTCAATCAGTCTGGGACAATTTGGGATGATCAGAAGAAAATTGATTACATCGTCTGGGACGATATAATATTATCCTGGCCGATTAGTTTAAAATCGAGTACAATTATCCTGATCATCGCCCTGAATCAAAGCTGGCCGATGTAAATCGTCCACGTTATTGTCCCGTCCAATCTTGCGATTGTCCCAAATGATGTGATCGAATCAATCAGCCTTTAATGCTTTCCAAAGATACTAGATTAATTTAGGCATAATTGAGTTAGATCATCCTGAACGATGTGGATATCAACCTGGTTGATTTTCTAAAATAAAGAATACCTAAACTAATTATTGCGGCTGATTCTTTCTTAATTGAGCCTATCGTCCTAGCCGATATAAGTATCGTCCAAGCCGATAGGCTTAATGACGGCGCCTTAATGAGGATGCCCTAATTAGGGTTTTTTCTTTTGAACCGGTCATCAAGGCCGATATAAATATCATCTCGGATGATGCTACTAAACAATAAACTTTAGGGAACAGTCAAAAAATCTTCCAAGGTGCGTGTGTGCAAAGTTACATAGCTTCAGGAGCCTCACTTAATTACAAAAGACTCATGAAAGGAAAAATGGTACAAACAGACTTAGACCTAATCTACCCAATCTTGAGCTGATTCCAAATTGCAGTCTGGTCTTGTGGACCTGAAATGTCATAGATAAGGCAGTCATAGAGAAATAAGAGTATTTTCTATCATCAAAATCATAAACCATGAAAATAGATCCGCAACATGAATAGCTAAAAGTTCCAATTGTGAAACATCCCAATGAACACAAGATTTTCCAAATGCCAACAAAAAATTTCCTTTGTAGTCTCGAAACACACCTCCAATTTCAGATATATACGAAGAATCTAGCGAAGCATCAACATTGACCTTTAACCAATCGGGGGGACGAAGATGCCAAAGATTGGACAGTCTAATTGACTGGTTAGCATCCCCGTGGCTCGAGTTGAAATGACTAGAGCTATTTAAGACTGAAGAGTAACAAACTGCATTGGCATCAATCGATGCTGAGCTCTCTTCCAAACCTTTACGAATGAATCTATTTCTAGCTTTCCATGAGAGGAACATGACATTTAAATAAAGATTAACAAGCATACTATCATTTAGAGCAAGGAATTCCAACAAATTAACACAATCTTCAAATCTAGCAAACAATGGGATTCCAAATCACCATTTATTTAAATGTTGTAATACCTCTTTTAGCCTTATGCAATTGCTTGCAATGTGTTCTACATCTTCAACATCATCACATCCTCTAAGACATTTGTCATTGCTAAGTAATCTCCTATAAGATAAAAACTGAGAAGTAGGAATAGCATTTCTACATAACCTCCACCAAAAAACATTTACTCGAGAGATTAATTTTTCTTTTTTGATCCACTTCTATACCTAGGATTCATAACAACATTGCATCTAAGCTTCAAATGCCAAACCTAAAATAGTTCTTCAGGATTTTTGATATATAAGTTCCATTCTATCTTAGTTTGTGTATTAATCTTCACCTGCATAATCAGATTCACTAACTCACCAAAGTATTTCAGTAACTCATCTTCGTTCTAACTGCCATTTGTAATAAATTTCTTGATGAAAACTACATCATTTTCTTGAGGCACCACAAACATTGGCCATTTGTTGATGCATTTGTCATTAATCCAAATGTCTTTATAGGCATCAATAGATCCACCATTCACAATTATCCACCTAATAATAGGATTCAACATCCTTCCACTATAAGTTCAATATTTTCCATGAAGATGGGCATCCTCTCCTTAAGTTTCCAACCTCTGTCCAAGCACCATACTTAGGAGTCAATAATCTGTGTAGTAGCGAATCCTTAACTTGAACAAATCTCCAAGCCAACCTTGATCTTAATGCAACAGCTTTAGAAGCACTTGAATACAATCCATGATCTCCCCATCTCAAATGCTTGTAGAGAACATTCCAATTTACATAGTGTAAACCTAATCTTCCATTCAATTTACTCCAAATGAAGCTCCTACACAACTTATCAAGCTCCTCAAGCACTCCTTTGGAACAAGAGAATGTGTACTATGAAAAGGGGGATAAGAGAGTACTACTAATTTAACCAAAGTGAATTTCCCCGCCAAAAAAATGAACTTGCTCCCCCAAATATTAAGCATCCTCAAAAAGGCTTTGTTAATGATGAATTGAAAATAAACTCCCACTAGTCTTCTTAAGGCAAATTTTTACCCCAATGTATTTAAATTCTTTCAAAGATTTAAAGCCCATAATACTAGTAATGACTTTTTTTTACTTTTACTGACAAATTTACCAAAAAAATGGCAGATTTATCCATATTTATACGTTGTCCAGTCGAACCACAAAAATCATTAAGAATACCCTTAATTTCCTTTACGACCTTCTTATTTTCTTCCGAAAATATAATAACATCATTTGCATACAATAAATGTGAAATCCTTGGGCCTACTGAACTAATGCTAACCCCACTTGAGCTCTGAGCAAAAGCATTAGATAGTAGTTGAGAGCATAGAATAAAAAGGAAAGGAAACAAGGGACAACCTTGACAAAATCTGCTCTTTACTTTAATCCAATCTGAAAATTTCCATTAATAGTCAATGAGAACCTAGGATCTGCAACACACTCCAATATCAGATTGAAGAACTTTGAAGGAAAGCTAAAATATTCCAAGACTTTCCTAAGAGTAGACCAGCACATAGAATCATATGCTTGTTCCATGTTAACTTCGAATGGGAGAAGACCTTTAGCAGATCTAGAATACCTGAACTTGTGGAATATTTCTAAAGAAATCAACACATGGTCTGACAGTGATCTCCCTTTAATAAAATCCACTTGCTCCTCCAAGATCAATTTTGGAATAACAACAAGTAATATATTCAAGATCACCTTAGCTGCTACTTTATAAATAGAATTACATAGACTAATAGGTCTATAGTTGGACGTGCAAACCGAGTTGCTCACCTTAGGAATAAGAACAATTAAAGTTTCTTTTCGGACTTCATTCAACTCCCCATTGTAAAGAAAGTGTTTGATAACATTCCAAAAATCTGATTTAATGATGTCCTAATAATGTTTAATAAAAGAATAGTAGACACCATCCTTGCCAGGAGCAATATTTTCATCAGCTTGTTTCAAAACAAACTCCACCTCCTCAATAGAAAATTCCATGTTCAATAAATAAATTTCATTTTTATTCAAACAATTCAAAGTCGTAGGCCATCCATCCAAATTACATTTTATGTGTTTCCACTTTTACTTGAATAGCTGAAAGAACACTTTTTCAATTTGTTTTTGCGAAATCCACCAATATTCCATTCCCATCTTTTATTTTGGCAATGCAATTAGAATTCTTCTTTGCACTAGTATAAGAATGAAAAAACTTATATTTGCAATCTCCCTCTACCATCCACTACACCTTTTCTCTTTTTCTTCACCATGAATTCAACCGAGCCTTAAGAATCCAACATTCCTCTTCTGAGAGGACTCCAATGACTGATTCCTTTGTTTGAAGGTCCAATATATCTTTCAAAAGGCATTCCTTTTGCAGATTCAAGTTCTTGAGTTTGGCTTTACTCCAAAAAAACAAAGATTTCAAAGTTTTCCTAAACTTGATGTTGAGAATGTGAGAATAACTCCTAGGGTAAACCTTGTTCCACTCTTTCCTCTCTACATCAGATGAAGCCAAAAATGAAGCCCAAATGTCCTCAAACTTTATTTTTCTTTTTGTGATTGGATTAAATTCAAGGATATTTATTAGGATTGGACAATGGTCCAAAGCCACTCTAGCCAAATGCCTAACCACAATACGATGGGAAGAGCTCAAAGTAGTTGACTTGAGAAAACATCTGTCCTATCTTTTTAGAATTCGTACTCCTCCATCTTTTTTATTGCACTATGTAAACTCGAGGCCAATGAACCCCACCTCATGAAGGACATTATTAGACAAAAATGCCTTCATCTCCTTAGGCCCTTGGGAAAACAAAAACCTTTTCCCCCTCTCTTATCCTCCTTGGAAATCAAGCAATTGAAATCACTTCCTACCACCATAGGCACATCTACAGTAGAATGCTTATCCAACATCTCCCACAGATCCCTTCTTTTATACACATCTTTACTTCTATACACATAAGATACCCTCCATGAACCTTTGTTATAAATTTCTAAATCACTAATTACCACTTGAGAAGAAGAATCAAAAACAAAAAAATCAGCAAATTTAGAATTCCATAAGACTAGAATACCTCCAAACAAACCTACTGATGGCACATGAAAAAAGTCCCATCCATTCCCAATCAATAAATTTATTTCACTTCTATCAATTGAAGTCAATTAGTTTCCACCAAACCAAAAAAAAAAACTCCATGAAGTCTTATAAACTCCATGAGGATCAAGATAGTTGAAAGAAAGGAAATGCAATCATGATGAACTCACCCAAAGTAAAAGATCAAATCATGACTTATGATTTAGGAAATTCATTAATTGATTACATTTAACTCAAATGACCTAAAAAAATAGAGGATGTCAAGGACATGGTCCCAATACTTCTTACCAAAATCTGGGTTAAAATGAATGACGCATATTTAATTAAAAAATAAAAAGAGATTTTCAAAGTAACCTAAATAATTATCAAAACAGAGGTTAAAATATTTGGATTTTGATTTTAAAATAAGCTAGTCATTTTTTTTAATTCATAGAGCAAAAAATCATGAAAATGCAAAAACAAATGGATTTATAATGATTTTTTGAAGTTTTTCCAATTAAAAGGATTTAATAAACCAATTAAAATTAATTAAAAATGAAATTAATGGTGACAATCGTTACGGAAAGCCACATGACGACATCCTGAGCGTTCACTCGTTATCACGGTAATGGGGAGGCCATGTGGCATTCCAATGGCCGGATTAAAACTATATTAACGGGAAAAAATTACAATCAATCATTGCACTGTGTTAATGATTGGTCATTAATGGGGAGACGCAGTGCTGTAACCATGCTGTCCACTTATCTGAGTAAACCAGGGCTTGGCCACCATTAGATCTTTTGCTATCGAAATCAATGGTTGAAATGTCATCGGACCGAGACTCGTGTGATAAATGGAACCACGTGGTGGAAATAACTAATGAAATGACTAAATCTGTATCATTGATTGTGAGATCGACGGTCCATATTTTATACACTTGCAAGCACTAATAGTAAACCCTAGGAATCAAATTTTTATCTGATTCTTTCAATCTGTCTGGTCAATCTTAAAAAAAAGTTAAGCAGAGTAAACATATATGAAGAACATTCATGGGGAAGCAACCATTTGGTTTTAAAAAATGCTTTTTAGAAAGCTATTTAAACCCAAGTATTTAGAGTTAGGGTTTGAGTTTACGAGTGATTTTACTGATAGATTTTAGAGATTTAAGATTATTTGAACTTGTAAAATGTTGATGAATGTTTTTTAAGAAGGACCCAATCATTGAAATTGCCTAGATTGATGGAAAATCGAGGTGGATGGAGCTTGGATTATGTTGGTTGGAGATCTCCTCCCATGTGACTTATAATTGTTGGTATTTTGTAGTGGAGAGATGGGAAAGGCCCAAGGAGTTATAATGGAAGGAAATCTTGGCTAGAGAAGCTCTAAGAGATAAGATGGATTGAATGGATTGAAATGAGATCGTTTGCTTAGTTTAAACCTTAAGGTTTACTTTGGACGACCCTGATCAATCAGATCATTCCCTTAGATCTTTGAGATGTGTCATGGGCTGTTAGGATGACAGGAGAAAGGCCTGGAAAGATAGGCCATTGGGTGCTTTTTAGGAGGGGCCACTCTATCAATTTTAGGATAAACTAAGGGTTGAGATCAGTTAAGGGAGCTTTAGGAGTACATTAAACCCCAATTAGAGTGGTTGGATCAGAAGGATTGACAAAGTTTGCCATCTAACTAATAGTTTGACCTTTCTAACGCATTTTGGCTAAAGGTTGATTGGTTTGACTAGTCAAGTTGTTGTGTTGACTAAAGAGATGGACTTGGAAGATGTAGGCAGTTAGTTGAGTTGTCCCAAGGGCTTTGGATCAATACACTTAGGGTTGAAAAGAAAAATTTACCATGAGAAATCTCTCTTATGCTTGGGTTAATAATTTGAGTAGTCAAACTCTTGGAGTTGACTAAGGTTAAATCCAAGGAAGTGCATGTTTGTTGCTTTAATGGATTGGAAAGAGTAGGTAGTTATATGTAGAGAGTTATAACGAGTTTCTAAGTGTATAGAGAAGTTAGACCAAGTGTAATAGGGTTGACTTGGTCACATTCACTAGAGTTCAACCCACTAATAGATTTAAATGTATTCAGGTCATTTAAAGGAGATAAAATTAAAGATTGAAAGGAATATAGTTGACTATAGGCAGTGATTTGACCAAAGCCAAGGGGATTTGGACAAACTTCAAGAGTTGACTTTGGTCAACTCAATAGAATTTGAATCTCAAAAAATTTGAAAACACTTGAGTCATGAATTTGAATGAGATTGAGGGTTTGATGTTTGTTGACTTGAACAAGTGAGAGGATTTCACCCAAAAAGGTTAGATTGACCAGGGTTTGATTCAGTTGACCAAGTCAAGTATTGACTGGGTCAACATATTTAGTCAATCCCAAATAATTAGAAAGGTAATCAAAGTGTTTTGGCTAATTTTGGGATTGATTTGGGATTGATTTGGTGTTTGATTGAGTGATTATAGGGTTTATGGCCAGTGTGCCCAATCTAGGTTGACTTGGTCAACCAAGTTGACCCAGGGGTAGGAGTTGAGCTCAATAGGTTTGGATTGATATTTGGAGTTCAATAGGGGTGGATTTAAGGTTTAAATTATTCATTTTACTCAACTTAACCATTTTAACCCTTAAAGGGCTTTTGGGTCAACCAGGTTGATCCAAGACCTGGGTTTGAGCTTAATGAATTGGGTTTGAATTTTGAATTATGGTATAAGTGTTTTGTGGGGTCAATAATATTTAAATGGTCAAAGTGACTATTTAGGTCCTTAAGGGAAATTAGGTCAACCTAGGTTGACTAAGTCAACATAGGTTGACTAAGTCAACATAGGTTGACCAAGGGGATGGGTATAGGCTCAATCGGTTTGAAAACACATTATGAGTGTGTAGGAGGTGGTCCTAGGGTCTGGGAGGTCAATTAAATCAAATGGACTATATGGACCCTAAAGGGGCCACTTGGTCAACCAGGTTGACCCAGGGCCTAAGTTTGGATCCACCAGGTTTGGTTTGATGTTTGGAAACCAATGGAGGTGGTTCCAAAGACTAGTGAGGTCATTAGGTTCAAAATGACCTAATGGCCCCTTAAAGGGTATTTTGGTCAACCATAGTTAACTTGGTCATCCAGGTTAAACCAAAACTTGAGTATGGATCCAATGGATTCCAAATGATATTTGGAATTAATAGGAAGAGGTTTCGAGGGTTAAAGGGATTGAACCATGTTGAGTTTTAGCCAAAAGTCTAAGATTCCCCTCAAAGGGCAATTTGGTCATTTTGTCCTCTAGTCAAATTGGGTCTAATTAAATCCTACAAAATGTTGTTTACTGGTCAACATACCATAACAAAGTTTATAATCATGGTCAAGATTCCTGGTAAAAGTCCCAAGGTCAAAATCAACAAAGGACTATTCTATAGGCATGGACCATAAATATTTGAAGGTTTTACAGCCTTTGGAAATGAATTTAGTTTTAATTGTTAGAAACTCTAGAATGAGCTCAAAATTGAAGGGTTGACCCTAGAGACATGTCTGGTCAATATTTAACTGATAGATCATAAATTATAGAACATTTAATTGGGATTCCAAGTGATAAAATATTCACCTAGAATAGGCTTCTTGACTTAGACTTTAGGCTTTGGATTTAGACTCGTGAACCTTGGACTTGGGATGGATTTGAATCAGATTGATTGGAATGAATTATTCATATCAATCTCAATCACATGAATGGTTGGGATTAATTAAACATGATTGTAATTTAATTGGAAATCAATTTGGGTCATGGGATTGGGAATTGAGTTAGACCTCGAACTATATTTGGTCAGGGTTCTAGGTTGGAGTCTCGATGGAAATGGAATTTCATTTTATTATACTTGGATTCTGGTTGGGAACTACATGGTTGAGAGGTGGATATCTTCTAATTATTAAGTCAACAGGAAGAAACCCAACTAGGTCCTAGTGACCTTATACAAAATTGAGGTCAACAAATAAACCCCTAATATGTGTAGTAGAATGAAGTTCCAGTGCACATATTGGCAATGATCGAGTGAAAGATTGAAGTGGAATTTTGGAAGTCTAAAGAAGGGCATCACCCAACCTTAGGTGTAAAGGATGTTAAGAGAGTTGCTATTTGCATGTTTTACATTCTTGCAACTTGTATTATTTTGATGATTTCAAATATTATTGTTTCATATATATATATATATATATATCCTAACACTTTTTGGAAGATTTATTTTTACTCTAGTGTGTATTAACATTTCAAGAAAATCAACTCCAAGCTATGAAGACTTCAAATAAAATTTAGCAAATATTCATTTATAAATTATAAGTTTTGAATTGAGAGAGAGTGATTGTAATTGAGTGAAAAATCTAAACACACACACACACACACTTGGGGGAATAATTTTTGTGAACTGATCGTATGGGATGAACCTAGTTCGTATGGGACGATCATGTCAATCAACCCCTCGGCAGAGCAATGGATCGAACAGGTAGGGAGAAAATTTTTCTAAGTCCTAATCGTCCAGAATGAATTTAACATTCATCCCAGGACGAACGTCTCGGGATTCTCACTTTGCACTGTTTTTCCAGACGAAATGCACGGTTCATTTCTGGACGAAACTCCCTGTATAAAATCATACAGGACAAAATTAACCTTCATCTCTGGATGAAACTCTCTATATAAAATCGTCCAGGATGAAACTTGTTCGTGCCAGGATGAACCGAACTGGCTTACCTCAGTCTGTTATGTTCTGCAGAGATTTTGGAACCGACCTATGGAATAATCATTTTGTACCGGACGAACATAGTTCGTATGGGATAATTAGCATGTACGAACATAATTTGTAATAATATACATCAAGATCGTTTCCAACACTTTAAGTAAAATCGTCCGGGACAATCCACGATTGTACGAGACGATCCATTTCGTGATAACTTGAAATTTATGCAGTTTTGGATGGTTTTTCTTGTCTCTCCTATATATGGTCCAATTTTTACTGCCACCAAATCTTTTTGCTCATTGATCTTCGTGCTTATTGAAAGAAGAGTCAAGGAGAGAGTGAGAGAGAGCATTCAAGGAAGGATTTCTATCACTGGAGCGTGAAGGCTTCACTTGGTGTTCAAAGGTAAGATTTCCTACTTGTAATTTGAGATTACTTCACTCTTTTTCTTTCTTTCTTCTAGATTTCTTGTGAGAAGATCTGTCAAGGAGATCGGGTTCTCTGCCCATACTAGGAGTGTGTGAAAGGACGACGGGTTCTTTGCCCACACTAGGAGAGTGGGAAAGGATGAAGGGTTCTCTGCCCACACTAGGAGAGTGTGAAAGGATGAAGGGTTCTCTGCCCACACTAGGAGAGTGTGAAAGGACGGACGATTCTCTGCCAACACTGAGGATAGTGTAAAAGGATGACGGTTCTCTACCGTACTGGGTATTGGTGGAAAGATTGTTTGTCAAGGCTTCTCCACCTTGTTGTGGGTATAAAATGAGAGATACTATTAGTATTAGTGCAATACTCAGAGAGTGCCTCTGGGGAGCGGATATAGTTCTGGTTTAGACCGAACCACTATAAATCTTGTGTCATTTATTTTATTGCTTTTTATTTTCTGCATTTTTTTTATTTGTCTAAAAAAAATTTATGGTTGAAAATAATTTTTATAAAAAAATTTTTCGTTAAAGTTTACTTTAGGTTTGAAAGATCAAAAAGATGGATAATTTTTAAACTACCAATTCAGCCCCCTCTTGGTAGCCTTGGAAATTAACTTAGGTTTAACAACCTATTCACTAGACTCAACAAGAGGGTTGAAACACCTTTTGCAAACTGGACTATAGAAGAATGTGACTTAGCACAACTAAATGCTAAATATTTAAATAGTTTTTTTTGTGATTTAAAATTTGAAGACTACATGCGGGTTTCCACTCGCAAAAGTGGAAATGACATATGTGATAGACTTTGTATAACTTATGAGGAGACTAATGAGGTTAAACAATCAAGACTTAATATCTTATTACATGATTATGAATTATTTTGCATTAAACCAAATGAATTTATTTTTAATATGTACATAAGATTCACATAAATAGTCACCTCTTTGTATGCACTTGGTAGGGAACTAACGAATGCTGAAATGGTTAATAAGATTCTTCGTTGTTTACCTACTACTTATGATGTTGAAACACCTTTTGCAGACTGGACTATAGAAGAATGTGACTTAGCACAACTAAATGCTAAATATTTAATTAGTTTTTTTTTGTGATTTAAAATTTGAAGACTACATGCGGGTTTCCACTCGCAAAAGTGGAAATGACATATGTGGTGAACCACGAAAGGAGAAGAACATAACACTGAAAGTGGAAGAGTCTGAGAGTGAACACTCACAACCTAAGGATGAAGATGATTTTACTTTGATGACTAGACAATTTAGAAGCTTTTTGAAGAGGAAGCAGAAGAGACGCCAGCAATGGAATAAAGGTAAATTTAACATAAATGACAAAGTTTCTAATGAAGGGATTTGTTATGAATGTAGGAAACCTGGACATATCAAGACTGCTTGCCCAAAACTCAAAGCCACTCCTACCAAGGAGAAGATAGAGGAGAAACCAACTGTAAAGAATGGAAAAAAAAAAGTTTCAAAGAGCTTTTTGGGTGGACTCTGCTTTAGATTCATCAGAAACTGAAAAAGAAGAAGAAGTCACCAGTCTTTGCTTGATGACAGATAGTCTTGATTAGTTAAATCAAGAAGAAGTAAGTGACTTAACTTATGATAAATTGTTTAAAGTTTCTGAACACATGCATGATGCATATAGAAAAATAGAAAAGATGCATGCTAGTGTAAGTTTAGAATTGAAAGAACTTAAAAAAGAACATGAAATCCTTAGGAAAGATCATGCTTTAATAGATGACAACCACATGAAACTACTCGATGAATTTGATGACTAGAATAAAAATCATGAGAATTTAAAATCATTCTATGTTGATCTTGATAAAGAATTTAAAAAATTTAAGGATGAATTAGAGAGCAAAATATATCGAATCAATTATACAAATCGAATCTTGAAAGATATGAATTCATTTTATAAGTTGAAAATAAAAGCTGTCGAGGATAATATGATACCCCCCAAACTTGAAGATTTATAAATCCTAAATTTTATCCTAAGTATATGGAATCCCTTAGAAGATAAACAAATGGTAGAAGACATAGGAATACTTTTCCTAATGTTAAATGTAATAATTATAGATTATTTAGACATATAGCACACACCTGTACTTTGAAGATGAAATATGATTTGGTGTGGAGACCTAAGATGCATAAACCTAGACATATCATATATGCATCTGATTATAAATTGCTAAAAGGAGAACCCAAACTTGTTTTGATTTCTAGGTCTAACATTTGATATTTTTGCAGGGTCGCTCTCACACAAGACCTCGTGAGAGCATATGGTACCTGGACAGCGGATGTTCAAAGCATATGACTGGAGATACTGCTCAATTCATAACATTGGAAGCCAGGAGTGGAGGCAAGGTTACACTTGGAGATAATACCACAAAGAAAGTGGTTGGATCAGGTATGATTGGAAATTTCAAAAACTTTTTCATAGATAATGTGTTATTGGTTGAAGGCTTAAAGAATAATTTATTAAGTATAAGTCAGCTATGTGATAAGGGATATAATATGAAATTTTTACCTACTAGCTGCATATTAAGCCTAAATAGTAAAGATATTTTGAATGGTAAAATGGTAAATAATGTTTATAAGTTAGACTTGAATTATATTCAATCTCCTACTACTTTTTATTTGAAAACTGTATCTGATGAGTCATGGCTTTGGCATAGGAGACTTTGTCATTCTAGCATG
>NW_021319179.1:292106-305531 GCF_001605985.2 Dendrobium catenatum
TTTAGCATTAAGCAACTTGAGGAATGTACATTTCTTAGCCAATCTAAATATGTTAAGAACATCCTAAAAAAATATGAAATGGACAATGCTAAACCTGTTAGTACACCAATGAGTTCCTCAGTTCAGTTGGATAAGGATCTTAAGGGAAAATCTGTTGATAAAAAAAAATTTAGAGGGATTATTGGATCCTTACTTTATTTAACTGCTAGCCGACCCGATATCATGTTTAGTGTTTGCTTGTATACTAGATTTAATTCAGATCCAAAAGAGTCACATTTGACAGCAGTGAAAAGGATTTTAAGATATTTGCTAGGAACTCAGAACTTAGGAATTTGGTGTCCTAGGTTTAGCTCTTCTTTTAAAATTATTAGTTATTCAAATTCTGACTTTGCAGGCTATAGGGTGGATAGGAAAAGCACTTCTGAAACATGTCAATTCATTGGAAATTTATTAGTTCATAGTCTAGTAGAAAATAAAATTTAATAGCCCTATCTACTGCAGAAGCTGAATACATTGCTTTAGGAAGTTGTGTGGCACAAGTTCTTTGGTTAAAATAACAGTTGATTGATTTAGGATTAACTATAGGCACTATATCAATTTATTGTGATAATACTAGTGCTATCTGCATTTCTAAAAATCCAATTCAACATTCAAGAACCAAACACATTGACATAAGGCATCATTTCATAAGGGATTATGTATCCAAGGGAGAAATTGAACTTACCCATGTTTCAACTGAAAATCAACTTGCAGACATTTTTACAAAACCTTTAGCCTTTGATACTTTCAGTACATTAAGAACAAGGCTTGGAGTGATTGATTTAAATGCTTAAATAAAAATATTTTTCTGCAACATTGATTTTTTTGTTTTATGTTCATTGTGTTTTCTAATTTGTTTATATGATATTTTCTTCTTAAAAATATATGTGTTTAAGTATTGTCTTATTTGTTTTTATTCATTTTTGTTTTAAGTGTGAAAATGTGAATTTGTAGTCATCATCATCTGGGACGAAAATGCTTCGTACTAGACGATTTGTGTAATATGATAAACTGTGTGATTTCTACCCGTTTTAAGAGTAGTTTTAATGTAATTCGTCTGTACGATTGTCATGATCATCCGGGACAAAATTTTTCAAACAACGGGACGAGTGAATGCAACAGTTGAATGGATAAGATAGTTTTTAATACAAACTTCATCTGTACGAACCTTTGGTTCATCCAGACGAACACATGTCGGTTCATAGCGGGGGACGATTTTTAACTAACATAAAAACGATTGAATTCTTGATCGTCCGGATGAACATGTGTTCGTCTGTACGATCATTTTGGTCAAAAGCCTATATGAAAGGACACTTTGTAAGTTGTGTGTTTATGAAAAGCCGTTTCTTTTTTGACTCATTCGTTCGTCCATACAAAATTTTTTCGTACTGGACGAATCGAATTCGTACGGGACGAATGAAAATTTTGTCTGAACAGTCATTTTACGGTAATGCACAGACATTCATTTTTTCCTTAAATTAACGACAATTTCTACTGAACAGACACATTCACACATCTCTTTCAAACCTTTCTTCTCTCAAGATCTTTCAATGGCAAGTTCTAGCAAGCGTCAAAAGTCTTTGACGAAGGGTCCACCAAGAAACACTTCTGAAAATTTCCTTTCTAAAGCCAATGAAGAATCTTATGCTATGTTTGTCTCCGCGAAAATCACCCTATCTAGAGTACTCCTACAGGAAGAATTAACTTTTAAGGTAATGCACTTGTTTACCTCTACTCAATTTGGCTTAATCCTCACCCTAGTACATTTCTACAATAAGGAAACCTTTAATTACTTTTTAGCGAACATGTCTTTCAACTCCGACTATTCTTTCATCAGTTCCTTTGTTTTTAAAAAGAAAGTTGAAATCACCAAGGCTGACCTTGGTATCTTCCTGAACTTAAGGACTGAAGGATTAAGAGCACACACCTTAACCTCCATAAATTTTAATTGGACTGAAGTAAATCGAATGATTAGAGGAGTAAACTTTAAGGATCATTTACCTAAGGTAGCAACTTTAGTTCGTGATGCCCGTATCATCCAGCACGTACTTAGAACTTCCATTATATCTAAAGATGGTGATAGAGTCAATATCTCACCTCTTCTTTCTATTATTACCTTCTTGATAATGATCAGACAACCTATAGATGAGACCCAACTCCTAATTGACTACATTTACGGCCTTTCTGAAATTGGTCATGTTGATCATAAAAGAAAGAAGAACATAACCTTAGGACATCTGATTGCCTATATTTTGGAAAAGAAATATAATTTGATTCATCCAGAACAAGATTTTGAAGAACCTCTCTACTACAACGATGCATCCTTTAGAGCTATCTTCTATAAGGAAGAGCCTATAAAAACTCATGTTGTTCTAAGTGAAACAGAAGAAGAAGCTGAACCTAAATCTGCTACAGAATTTGGTTCAAAGATTTGATAATTTATAGGCTCATTTTGTTCAAAGGTTTGATCAAATTGAAACTCATTTACAGCAGCAGGATATTTAGTACAATCAAGATATGAGATTTATGCGTGATAAGATAAATAACATAAATACCAACATGCTTATGATGAGTAGTTACTTCAACTTCTTTGGTGCAACACCACCACCTCCTCCTCCAGATCAGGGTCCATCAGAATGATTGTTGTGTTTGTTCTGTGTTTCTTTGTAGTTTATGTGTTTATTATGTGTTTATGTGATTTATGTGTTTGTTATTTTTCTTTTAGATTGTTGTATTTTCCTTATTTTAGTTGTATTTTTATTGATATCTTAAACTTAATTGTAATATCTTCATTTGATATCAATATATGTTCCAATATTTTGTTGTTTAAGTATTTTTGAAATGTGTGTTAGACTTTATGGCATTCATTATTTTTTAATATTAATAGTGCTTTAACCAAAATTATAAATTAAAATTAATTTCATTAGAAAATCTATTTTTTTAAAATTTAAGTGATGCTTATAACTTGATATTATTATGATTTTTAATTTCATGTCTCTTATTTAGACTACATTATCTTCAATATTATTATTGCAATTTAGATATTTTCTTATTTTGTATTTCTTTTTTCAAATAGTATTTATGCACTTAAAAAAATCTAAAATTTTAGATTATTGATTTCAGAAAGAATTCAATTACTCTTGAAAATTGTACAAATATACAAAAATCAAAAGTGTTGCACAAAAAGTTTGCAATCAGAAAAAGAGGCACAAAATAAGCTTGGTATCAGATGCACAAAAAAGTGCCATAAAATTGAAAAAGATGCACAAAAATGTGCTATAAAATTGAAAAAGATGTGCAAAGCGCCACATATGGTAGTTACTTCTTTCCAAACTCTTTTAATCTCCTAATTCAAATTGATCTTATGTTCATTTATAATTAACATTAAAATTTGAAATATAAAATTTTTTTATTCATCCTCATTGTAATGATTTTCTTTATCTTAATGTCTAAATTGACTCATGTCTTTGAAAAATTCTTTTTATTATCTATGTTATATCACTTCTTAAATTATATGAAATTTTATGATATATCTAATATTTTAAATTTATTTGCATACCTTATTTCAATCACTTTCAAGATTAAATTATTAAATAAATTTCATACTTCTGCCTACATTTCAAAATTTCTTTTCTTCTTCACTTTTTGCTGTTGTCAAAAAGGGGGAGATATTGTATATTTGTTTTGTTGCTTTTGTTTGATTTAGTTGTGTGTTTTGTATGTTTCTTGTTTTGTAAAAATTTTTGAAAAATAAAAATTTTTGAATAAATTTATGCCTCCTTATTTTTCATGTATTCATCAATTCAGGGGGAGTTTAGGAGATTCTTACAATTTGAAATCCTACAAAGAATAATTGTTTTGCCATCATAAAAAAGGAGGAGATTATTAAGAGAGTTGCTATTTGCATGTTTTACATTATTGCAACTTGTATTATTTTGATGATTTTAAATATTATTGTTTCATGTATATATATATATCTCCTAACACTTTTTGGAAGATTTATTTTTGCTCTAGTGTGTACTAACATTTTAAGAAAATCAACTCTTATGAAGAGTTCAAATCAAATTTAGCAAATATTTATTTGTAAATTAAAAGTTTTGAATTGAGAGGGAGTGATTGTAATTGAGTGAAAAATCATAACACACACACTTGGGGGAATAATTTTTGTGAACTGATCGTACGGGACGAACTAGTTCGTACAGGACGATCATGTCAATCAACCCCTCGGCAGAGAATGGATCGAACAGGCAGGGAGAAAATTTTTCTAAGTCCTAATTGTCCAGGATGAATTTAACATTCGTCTAGGGACGAACCTCTCGGGATTCTCACTTTGCACTGTTCATCCAGACGAAATGCATGGTTCATCTCTGGACGAAACTCTCTATATAAAATCGTAAAGGACAAAATTAACCTTCGTCTCTGGATGAAACTCTCTGTATAAAATTGTCAAGGACGAAACTTGTTCGTTCCAGGACAAACCGAACCGTCTTATCTCAGTTGGTTACGTCCTGCAGGGATTTTGGAACCGACCTATGGAATAACCGTTTCGTACCGGACGAATATTGTTCGTACGGGATGATTAACGTGTACGAACATAATTTGTACCAATATATATCAGGATCATTTCTGACACTTTAAGTAAATTCGTCTGGGACGATCCACGATTGTATGGGACGATCCATTTCGTGATAACTTGAAATTTCTGCAGTTTTGGACAATTTTTCTTGTCTTTCCTATATAAGGTCCAATCTTTTTGCTCATTGATCTTCGTGCCTATTGAAAGAAGAGTCAAGGAGAGAGTGAGAGAGAGCATTCAAGGAAGGATTTCTACCACTGGAGCGTGAAGGCTTAACTTGGTGTTCAAAGGTAAGATTTTCTACTTGTAATTTGAGATTACTTCACTCTTTTTCTTTCTTCCTTCTAGATTTCTTGTGAGAAGATCTGTCAAGGAGATCGGGTTCACTGCCCATACTAGGAGTGTGTGAAAGGATGAAGGGTTATCTTTCCACACTAGGAGAGTGTGAAAGGACGAAGGGTTCTCTGCCCATACTAAGAGAGTGTGAAAGGACGAAGGGTCCTTTGCCCACACTAGGAGAGTCTGAAAGGATGGACGGTTCTCTGCCAACACTGAGGATAGTGTAGAAGGATGACGGTTCTCTGCCGCACTGGGTATTGGTGGAAAGTGTGTTTGTAAAGGCTTTTCCGCCTTGCTTTGGGTGCAAAAGGAGAGAAACTATTGGTATTAGTGAAATACTCAGAGGGTGCCTCTGGGGAGTGGATGTAGGTCTGGTTTAGACCGAACCACTAGAAATCTTGTTTCATTTATTTTACTGCTTTTTTATTTTCTGTATTTTTTTTTGTTTGTTTAAAAAAAAATTGTGTTTGAAAAATACTTTTTTTTATAAAAAATTTCATTAAAGTTTACTTTAGTTTCAAAAGATCAAAAAGAGGGATAATTTTTAAACTACCAATTCACCTCCCCTCTTGGTAGCCTTGGGACATTAGCTTAGGTTTAACAACCTATTCACTAGACTCAATAAAGGATGCTGATAGACTTGTACCTAATAGATAGGTTAATTGGGATGGTCACGTTAGGAGAAAGCTTGCTCCACACAGAAGATCAAAACTGGATTGAAACTAGGATGATGCCATGAAGGATATACCCCACCACTAGTAGATGGTCATGTGGGGAGGAAGCTTTCTCCACATAGAGGATTGAGTATGAGATTATTATATGATGGGGTAGGAATATGCCCATCATAGAGGATCAAGTATGGGATGATTATATAATGTGGTAAGTATATGCCCATCATAGAGGAATGAGTCTAGAATGATCGTATGATGGGGTAGGAATATGCCCATCACATAGGATCAAGTATGGGATGATCATAAGATGGGGTAGGAATATGCCCATCACAGATGATCAAGTCTCGGATGATCGTATGATGGGGTAGAAATATGTCTGCCACAAAGGATTGAATCTGGGATGATCGTATGATTTGGTAAGAATATGGCCATCATAGAGGATTAAATATGGGATGATTATATGATGGGGTAGGAATATGCCCAACATAGAGGATCGAATCTAGGATAATCATATGATAGGGAAGTAATATACCCATCATAAAGGTGTTGCGGATCTATGGCTTATGATTTTGATGATAGCAAATATTCTTATTTCTTTATGACTGCCTTATCTACTGATATTTCAGGTCCACATAATCAGACTGCAATTTGGAACCAGCTCAAGATTGGGCAGACTAGGTCTAAGTCAATCTGTACCCTTTTTCCTTTCTTGAGTCTATTGTAATTGGTGTGTCTCCTGATGCTTTGTAACTTGGAAGATTTCTAACAGCTTCCTAGAGTTTATGTTTTTGGTAACATCGTCATGGACGATATTTATATCGGCCTGGACGATCTGTTAAAAAGCAGAAACCCTAATTAGGGCATCCTTATTAAAGCAGGCGCCATTATGCAAAGCACATCGTTCTAGACGATTTTGTATCAGCCAGGACGATAGGCTCAATTCAGAAAGAATATGCTGCCAGAACTATTTAGAAATAACATATTTTTGGACATCATCCAGGACTATAAAATATCATCCATGACGATCTAGGTCAATTTTTCCAAAATTTATCTGGAATTTAAGGAAAGCAATTCTGACTTGATTTCATAATCAAATCGGCCTGGATGATTGCCAGATCGTCCTGGCCAATATGCTGGACAATTGGTCATCGGACAACTATTTTTCAGGGCGATGTTGAGGACCATATTCTATAATTTTTACTGATCGTCCATGATGATATATTATCATCCTTGATGATACGAACATACTTCTTCTGATCATCTCAAATCGTCCCGACTGATTGGGCATAAATTGTACTGATCATACAGGACGATATGCCTATCATCCTGGATGATAATGTCGACAACTTGCATTAATGAGCTCGTTTTGAGATCTTCTATTTAAGCTATGACATGACACTTGGTAAGTGTCTTTGACAGCCATTGTAGCTTCGTTCTTTTGGGGAAAACTTGAAGAGAAATCTTGAAAGGGAGTGAGGAAAGGGTGGAGTTTGAGAGAAGGAGAAGATCCTGTGAGGGGGGACTCAAGGGAGTGTGGAGGGGGTTTCACATGGTTTCTCCAGCAAGCTCGCACATGAATATCATTGGATTCAAGGCTTGTCTCGAGGGAAGTTCACCAAAGAAGAATATTTTTTTGGTGTCAAAGGACCCGGCGACTCCGCCGCACTGGGGAAGGTGGAAGTGATTTTGTAAGGGCTTCTCCGCCTAGCTGTGGGAGCTAAAGGAGAGACATTTAGTTTAGTGCAATACTTGGAGGGTGCCTCCAAGGAGTGGACGTAGGTCAAGTTTGGGATAAACTACACACCATATACAAAGGCACTAGTGAAATCAAGCAATCCAAGTTGAATATGTTAATGCATGATTTTGAACTGTTTTTCATGAAACCTTATGAGATGATCTTAGACATGTATACTAGATTTATTCAAATTGTGCATCATTGCATGGTTAAGAAAAGAATTTTTAAATTTTGAAAAAGTTAACAAAATTCTTCATTGTCTATTAGATAAATTTGATATTAAAGTTATTACTATTTGTGAATCTAAAGATTTGAATGTATATTCTATTAATAATTTGATTGGCTCACTCATTGTCTACGAGCAAGGGTTGGGTCAAAGACTTTTGGATGCAGGTGAAACGATTATTTTAAAAATGAAATATAGAGAAGAAGATAGCTTAGTTAGTGATAACTTGTCAAGAAAATTAAAAAGGTCACCAAAGCATAAGCATCAACAAAAGTGGAATAAAGGTAAAAATGGTAAGAATGTCAAGATTTCTTCTGATGTTGTTTTCTTTGGATGTAGGAAGTCTGGACATATAAAAAATCAGTGCCCTAATTTAAAAATTCTTCCTACGAAAAAAAGGGTAAAGCAAAGCAAATTTTAAACTGAGGAAATAATGAAAAGCAAAGAATCTCTTAGGCAGACCTGGTCTCTGAAGCATCAGACTAGGCGCAAGATGGTGCTTAAACCTTTGTTTGTTTTTATGTTTACATGTTTTGTTTGTCCTTTTGTTTTTTTGATTTTTTATTTTTTTATTCTATTTTTCTTACTTTTCTTTTTTTGTTAAATTTTTATGTGTCTTTTCTCTGATCAACACACACATCACCTTTCTAAAAATGAAAAACTTACCTCTTATTTTTTCTTGAATTCTTATGAAAATTATGTTTGACTTCTCTAAAAAAAGTCAAAAGAAGGAAACTCATGATTTTGACTCTCAATCTCTGTTTCCTTAAAGAGGTTATTCTACTTTTAATTTAAAATCTTAATCATATTTTAAATTAGATTTTGAAACCGAACTTTTTTCATCTCCCTACATTTTATCTATCGTATAGGAATCTATTGCAAGATTGTTTAATCTACCTCATAATTTTCCTAATCAAGTAGTTCGTTGTGTCAATAGAATGGGTTTGCTTTTATTTTTAAAATTTTAGAAAGGTAGCATATATAAAAAAAGGCCAATGAAGCCAAATAAAAAAAAAGTGGCCAATGATGTCAAATCAAAAGATGCACAATGACGTCAAATTTAGAAAGATACACAAAGTGTATCAAAAGAAAAAGATACGCAAAGTGCGCCAAAAACTTGACAAGAGGTATAAAATGAGTACATAAAGAGTATGCTTACTCTTTCTGTTTTATTCAAAGCTTAAGAAAACCCTTGATATTTTCGATACTTGATTTTTAAATATTGATTCCTGATTCAACAATTCATGCATTAATCTTCTATTAGATATATTTTATGAAAGGAGTTTTGAAAAATAATTATTTCTATCTCTAATTTATTTCATGATTTAGATATTGAATTAAAAAGTTTTTGAGCCTTTTAAAAAGAACTAGAGTTTGGATTATCAAATTATGAATTTCTAACCTTTTCTAGGCTATGCGTTGTCAATCCAATTCTACTAAATTTTTGATTAAAAGTAAGAGGTAACTTTCTCATTTTAAGAATATTTTTTTTTTTCACTAGATCAGGGAACGTTTTTGTCTTTTGTTCATTTTATTTTTTGTTTGTGTCTCCTCTCTCTTTGATAATGTCAAAGGGGGAGAAAGTAATGTTGAATTTGTATCCTTTTTTTTCTTTTCAAAAAATTTAAAACAAAAAAAATATTTTTATCTCCCCTATTTTTAAGTGTTATTTTAGTGAGGGGGAGATTAGGAGAAAATGTTCCTTTTTGCAAATTCAAATTGAAATGTTTGCCATCATAAAAAATGGGGAGATTGTTGCGGATCTATGGCTTATGATTTTGATGATAGCAAACATTCTGATTTCTCTACGACTGTCTTATCTACTGACATTTTAGGTCCACACGATCAGACTGCAATTTGGAACTAGCTCAAGATTGGGTAGACTAGGTTTGAGTCAGTTTGTACCCTATTTTCTTTCTTGAGTCTATTGTATTTGGTGTGGCTCCTGATGCTTTGTAACTTGGAAGATTTCTGATAGTTCACTAGAGTTTATGCTTTTGGTAACATCGTCCAGGACGATATTTATATTGGCCTGGACGATCTGTTCAAAAGCAGAAACCCTAATAAGGCATTCTCATTGAAGCAGCTGTCATTATGCAAAACACATCGTCCTAGACGATTTTGTATAGACAAGGATGATAGGCTCAATTAAAAAAGAATCTGCCGCCAGAACTATTTAGAAATAACCTATTTTTGGACATCGTCCAGGACTATAAAATATCGTCCAAGACGATCCAGGTCAATTTTTTCAAAATTTCTCTAGAATTCAAGGAAAGCAATTATGACTTTATTTCATGATCAAATCGGCCTGGACGATCGCCATATCTTCTTGGCCAATATGCTGGACGATTGGTCATCGGACATTTATTTTTCAGGGCGATGTTGAGGACAATATTCTATAATTTGTACTGATCGTCCAGGACGATATATTATCATCCTAGATGATATGAACAAACTTATTCTGATCATCTCAAATCGTCCCGGCTGATTGGGCATAAATTATACTGATCGTACATGACGATATGCCTATCGTCCTGAATGATAATGTCGGCAACTTACATTAATGAGCTTATTTTGAGATCTTCTATTTAAGCTATGACATGACACTTGGTAAGTGTCTTTGGCAGCCATTGTAGCTTGGTTCTTTTGGGGAAAACTTGAAGAGAAAGCTTGAAAGGGAGTGAGGAAAGGGTGTAGTTTGAGAGAGGGAGAAGATCCTGTGAGGGGGGACTCAAGGGAGTATGGAGGGGGTTTTACACGGTTGCTCGGGTAAGCTCGCACCTGAATACTGTCGGATTCAAGGCTTGTCTCGAGGGAAGTTCATCAAAGAAGAAGATCTCTTTGGTGTCAAAGGACCCGGCGACTCTGCCGCACCGGGGAAGGTGGAAGTGATTTTATAAGGGCTTCTCCGCCTAGCTGTTGGGGCTAAAGGAGAGACACTTAGTTTAGTGCAATACTTGGAGGGTGCCTCCAAGGAGTGGACGTAGGTCATGGTTTGACCGAACCCCTATAAATCTGGTGTGTTCTTTTCTTATTATTGCTTCCGCATTATTTTCTTCCGCACCTTATTTCTGTGGTGATTTTGGTTTGAGTTTTATCTTTAGTTTTAAAGTTATCCAATTCACCTCTCTCTTTGTTAGCCTTAGGCCAGTTCATAAGGGCTTAATATCCCTAACAAACTTTCAAGTGATATCAGAGCACTTTCTAGTATCATATGAGCACTTTCAAGAGGATCGAATCTAGGATGATCGTATGATGAGGGTAAGAATATGCCCATTATAGAGGAATGAGTTTGGATGATCTCATTATGGGGGTAAATACATGCCCACCATAGAAGATCAACTCTTAAGGAAAGGTGGGACCTAACCTCAAGTAGAAGAGGGAAGGAAATAATTGATTGATTAATTTTGATTATTTTTAAAACTTTCATTAATAATGAAAGCAAAATTGACCAGAACTACTTCAGGACATTAAAATAGTTTATTGATTAGAAACTTGTGCTACATCAAACGTAGTATTTCTTAAGGAAATGCCCATTAACAGGTAACAATGGGTGATTTCCTTTACAATCCACTAGCTTATACGGGCCCCCTTCATAGAAAGTCTCTACAATAAAGGGTCCTTCCAAAGTCGGTTCAAGCTTCCCACCAATCTTTTGATGAGCTAAGATAGGCCTTCGAAGAACCAAGACCAAGTCTTCTACTTGGAAGGTTGTAGGTCGGACTAACTTGTCGTAAGATTGAACCATATGGGCCTTATACAACTCTAGACTCTATTAAGCTTGGAGACAACGTTCTTCAAGGCCTTAGAGTTCTTTTAGCTGGAGTTTTAAATTTTGTTAGGTTATGATTTGATTCTGGATTGAAACTCTGAGCGAAGGGATTTGTATCTCCAAGGGAAGTACAACCTTAGACCCATACACTAATGCAAACATAGTGAATTGGGTTGGGGTTCTAAAGGTGGTCTGATAGGTCCAAAAAGCTTTCACCAATTGTTCATCCAATTGACGTTTATTATCGTCGAGGGTCTTCTTAATAATCTGCACCAAAGTCTTGTTGAAAGCCTCAGCCAACCCATTAGCCTAAGGGAAATAAATTATTAAGTATCTCCGATCAATATTATGGCATCTTATAAATCTATTGATTTTTGTATACTTGAATGCATACCCATTATCATATATAATTTTAAGCGGTATGATGAATTGATATATGATATGGTCACAAAAGGATTTCAAAATATGGTGTGATGTTACATTGCATAGGGGAATTACTTCTATCCACTTTGAAAAATAATCAGTCGTAGCTAATATAAAGCGACAACCCTTCGAAGAAGGAGGATCGATCAGCCCGATAACATCCATGCCCCAACTTTTGAAGGCCCACAAAGCTATCGTGGGATGCGATACATTAGGCGACTAATACAAAACCACACTATGGACCTGACATTGTTGATAATATTTTGTAATGTTCATATAATCATCAATCATTATATGTCAGTAGTATCCAAGTATTTTGACTCTTAACTACATTTTTGGACCCGATTAATGAGCACTACATAGTCCAGAATGGACCTCGTTGACAATATACATGGAGTCTTATTTATTTAAACAATGTAGCCACATTTGATTGAATAATTGGTGGTATAATGTATCATTGACTAGTGCATATATTAGGGTATGCTTCTTGATCTTGTTGGCGAGGGTTCTATCATGGGAAAGTTTACCCTCCTAAGGATAGTCGATCAACGATTATCTCCAGTCTCCTTCTTCGTCAGTTATTGAAGAGACATAAATGATTCATGGTGATCACTTATTGATGTGCTCCAAATCAATAGGACAGAGGATCTGATAACCTAAAATCTCTATAAGAATGGAATCTTCTTTTGAGCACGCAAATTCTTTTGCATGCTTTGCTAAGGCATCCATCGTAGAGTTGCTCCCATGGGGAACCTTATACAAAATTATGATGGGGATCTGCTTGAGTAGGTGACTAGTGTATTGATGGTAGTTGAGGAGGTTAGGATTAAAAACCTTATAGGTTCCTACAACCTGATTGATTACCACTTGAGAATAACAAAAGAATTTAATCTCTTTAATCTCCATAAGGATTGCAAGTTCTAAGATGATTATTAGAGCTTCATACTCAAACTCATTATTCGTGCAAGGCTCTGATAAATAATAGAAAAAATACACCATTCCCTTCTCTGATGATATAAAAATTAGGCCAACTCTAGATTTTCTAAAAGTTGTAGATTTTTGGATTTTACCCCATTGAGAGGATGTCGTGTCATCAAAAAAACAATTTCCAGACAAGTTCATCAGATCCCCTTAAATTCATTTTTTGTTCGTCGGGTAAATCATCATTTAACACTGCCGTTACCAGGTCCCAAGTCCTGGATGAGAAAAGTGGAGGGTTGCGTTAGGTAGTCGACAGCCAGCGTAAAACTTGTCGAACAAAAGTGACATGAATCCTTTAAGAAATTGTGTTAATGCTAGGGTGTCCCCTGGAAGCGACGCGCTGTATGGCCTGAATACAATGACAAGTGTGCAAGGGCCGCTGCACCGTCGCCCGGGTGCAGTGTTAAATAGGCAAGGGTTCTCACATCAAGGACGGATGTGGGCAAAGAAGCTAGTCCATGATACTAAAATTAGGATAGGAACTTGGAATATAGGTTCCCTTACAGGTAAATTAATGGAGTTAATAGATATTATGATTCATAAGAAGATAAATATTCTGTGACTTCAGGAAACTAAATGGATTGGAGAGAAAGTTAAGGAGATTAATAGTTTAGGATATAAATTATGGTATTCGAGTAGGAGTTGTACTAGAAATGGTGTAGG
>NW_021319179.1:306648-324289 GCF_001605985.2 Dendrobium catenatum
CCTAAAAAGACTTGGTTGGAAAATATTAGGAATGACCTTTCTTTATTAGATTTAAACGAGAATTTGGATTTTAATAGGACACAATGGAGAAAAAGGATTTATGTAGCCGACCCCACGTAGTGGGATAAAGGCTTGTTGTTGTTGTGGGTAAATCATCATTTAAAGGAGAATCCATTGGGAGCGGGTGCATCGCAAGGAAGTCGGCAACTGCCTATTTTTTCATAGCACACAGGGGAATGAAAGCAATCTCAAATTGAAGCAACATCATAGGACACCGAGACAAACATCCTGATAATGTAGTTCGGGTCATATAATATTGCAATGGATTGACTCTAGAAATCAAATTAATTTAATGAGAAAGCATGTAGTGTCTTAACAGTTGGGCTGCAAAAACTAAAGTAAGACAATGCTTCTCGATCGAAGGATGTCGGATTTCTATGGAGGTAGTCTACAACTAAGATAATAGAGAACATTCTATTTACCCTCATCATTGACTTGAGCTATAGGGCACCTAAAGACTTATTTAGGGCCGCAGTGTATAGGATCAGTGGCTTCCCCGAAATAGGGGCTGCCAAAACTAGAAGATTAGTAAGGTATTATTTAATTTTATCAAAGGCATTATGACATTTCTCGTCCCATATGAAGTTAGCATCCTTCTTATGTAGGATGAAGAAGGGTTAACATCTTCTAGAAAGATTGGGTATTAACCTTCTTATATACACCAGTATACCCTGGAGAGACTTTAACTGGATAAGCTTCTTAGGAGGCGGCATATCTAAAATGGCTTTAATTTTGGTAGTATCAATCTTGATTCTGCAATATCTTATTATGAATCCTAATAATTTCACTGAAGTGATGCCGAAGGAAAACTTCAAATGATTCATTTTTAGGTAGTAGCGACGCAACCGCTCGAAGATGACTCTTAAGTCATATAGGTGAGCCTCTTTAACTTTGCTCTTAACAACTAAAAAATTGATGTAGCACTCAACTTAATTATGGATTAAGTCAACAAAGATGTGGGTCATGGCCCGTTGGTAGGTTGCATCAGCATTCTTAAGGCCAAAGGGCATCACTTGATAACAAAAGATTCTTATAAGAGTTCTAAATGCAGTATTTATCTCATCTTCTAGGGCCATCCTAATTTGATTGTAACTGGATGAGTCATCCATAAAGGAGAAAATAGCATGCGAGGAGGAAATATCCAACATAAGTTTAGGTATGGGTAAAGAAAATTTATCCTTGGGACATGCCTTAATAACATCCCTATAGTCGATGCAAATCTAGATTTAACTATTTTTTGTACTAGTATGACGTTGGCTAGCCAAAAGGGGTATTATTCCTCTCAAATAAATACAACATTGACTAATTTCTTGATCTCAGAAATGACTTGTTGCTCGATCTCTAAAGGCATGTGTCAAGAAGCTTATTTAATAGGAATACATGATACAAATAAAAGTGGGGCGAGGGTCATTGTCAATTTCCACTCATTAACTATCGATTTAATCTCTTTCTCAAATGTAGCGGGTGCATCTCAAACTTGAAGTTCGTCAGGATCATCTAAAGTCTCCAAATAGAGTTTGTCAAGCAGACTAACAACTTCAATATGGACATTCTGAGATTCAATATGGTAAGTTATTATAAAGCAGTATTTGTCATCATCAAACAAACTAATGGTGGTATTAAAGTCGATACCACATGTCAAATGTTTCTTGGTTTTTATTTGCCAAATATTTTTGTGGTATTTAGCTTGATGCTTAGTCCATCGATATAATATGGATTCCTTAAAAAATGAATTCTTTACATATATAGAAATGTTTCTAAAAGGTAATTCCAATAATTCATTAGAATCTGCCTCTTCAAGATTTACATCAATTTCATCCTGCAAGGAGGAGGAGGAGCCAGGGAAAAAATTATAGACTTTCGTTACTTCACCAGTTAGGTTAGGGGCCTCTTTAATCTCTAACCCCTTGTTAACTAACAATGTGGTTAAGGATAGGGACTCAATTCTCATACGAAGCTTTTCATATATTATTCATTCAAGCTCATCACTTTTAACATTTAGAGCATAAACCTAAAGGTCGCTATCCTGATCTATTGTGAGATCAAATTTCGGAGGAGGATTAACTTTTTGGTATTCAAAAGGAATTGCAACACCCCTCTTTTCTGGTTCTTCGTCGGAACACAATTCCGGATCAATATATACATGGGTTATTTTTCTTTTAAATGAAGCCCAACCTCGACCAAGTGCTCTTTGGGCCATCCTCCCACCTCTTTGAGGTAACATGTTTGGAGGCCTAAGGACAACGATGTCGAGGTCATCTTCACAACCTGATTCCGACATTTCTTGATCTTTTTCCTTTTCTTTTTCTTTATCTTTCTCTTTCTCTTTTGATTCTTGATTTGGTTTGGAGCTTTACACACTCATTTTCTCCTAAATTTTGATCTCAACTTTAGAACAAGAAGAGGACCCTTTTGTTATGAAATATGTAGCATCCTCATAGAACCTTATCTCTTGAATTGACAATGGTTGCAAATCACTCCTAATCACGTCTTCAATGTTGTCTCATTGATATTTGATGCATTGATGTAGGGTAGATATATTCATAAATTTAAGGTCTACCTAGAAGTGCATTAAAGGACATGGCCAAATTGATGATATGAAATTTTGCTTCGATTTTCTAGTTCTCTCATTTCCAACATAAGGGTGATTTAAACCAAATCCCTCTTACCTTTCTCATTGAACCCACGTAGCACCAGCTTATCGGAAGTAAGCTTACTGATATCAACTTTAAGATTTGCAAGATTCTTTATGTTCATCACATTGACTGATGCAACCGGATCAACAAGGTCTCACGATAACTTGAAATTTTCTACATTTATAAAAATGTAAAGAGGGCGATTGTGATCGGTAGTACCCAGCATTAGGTCTTCGTCTGAAAACATCACTCCTAGGATTTCTTTGAAGTAGAGGGCTTCATATTTTGAGGTTTAAACGAGTTGATCTAGGAAAATCTCTAGGTCGAGAAGTGCTTTGATTAAAGACTCCCTTATTATCTTGGACAGGATGAGGGCATCATAAATGCTCAACTTGGCTGATAACTTCCTAAGATGAGCCAGAATATTATAATCAATTTTAGGAACATCAAACTCAAGGCCAAGTGGAGTAGAAGGAAGATTGGACTATTAAAGAAAATTAGGAATTGGATCAGTAGATAAGACTAGGGGGTTAAGACTTTGCCATCACAAAATTGTACCTACTAGATATCTTTGAGAGGGTGAACTAAGGTATTATCTACACTCACCATAGGCATTGGATTGCCATTTTTTAAATGGGAGTTAGAATCTGAGTGGTCTATCATGATAGGACTTTCCTAAAAATTGATTTGAGGGAAGTCACTTTCTAATAATGCTTCAAATTTGACTTCTCCTTAAAGGGTCGAATCATGATGGTCTAGTTTTTTAGTACTCAGATTGATCTTAACAAATTTTGAATTGTTGGGAAAGAGTTATCAGTTTGCATTTCATTTCTTGGTTAATCATTAAAATTGACCCGGAAGATACTATTTATTAAAATTATGACCATTTTCCTTTGATGGGGAAAAGTAAAATTCAAATAACAAGAGTGGGGAAAGGGGTTTTACACCATTATCCTCTGCTCACATACATCTCTCATCTACATACTCCCTCTCTATAAAAAACATCTATCTTCTTTTTATTCAATACAGTAGTTCCTAAGACTACTAGAGAGAGAAACATCACAACATCCTCCTATAAAGCATCCAGTTCAACCTCCCAAATCAAGCCCTGGCCTGTTGTGGGCAGCTGTTGAGAAAGATAAAAAGATATGTTAATTAATTTTTTAAGTGTTTCGGATAAAGCAATATCTCAACCATCTTCAATGTACAGAGAGAGGTGTTAAATGTGTTACTTGAAATAGTTTTGGTTGAGCCTTGTTCCATATTAACCAAATATTTATTTAGAATCACAATTATTACCTTACTTAATGTTCCTTTCAAGTCAGTATTTAAAAATAATGTAATCCTTAATTGGGTGGCTGACCATGTGATGGTAAGGATAATACTTAGGATCTTCTTTCTTGTGCACGTCCTCTAGATGTATGGCCTCTAGCAACTGGAAATCTAATTTTTTTGAAAGACTCCTAAAGATTTTCCCTATCATTTCCCTTTTAAATGGATAAGGTTTTACCAATCTCTCTCTAAAAGGGATGAGAGAGGGATCTCTAATAGGGTACAAGGTCACTTAAAATGGTTTCTTCTGAGCTGATTGTGGTGGAGGAGCACAAGGTTGGTTGGTAACTGGCTATTTCCCCTTTTCGACAACTGTAATTGTGGCTCTATTCTCAAAATACTTGATGGGCCTATCAACCTTCTTCTCACCAAAAATATCTTTTAAGAATGACATCCTAGGAGCCTCTTTCTGTAGATTACTAACTTTATTCAAAAGTTTCTCAAAAGGTTTGATAGTGAAACCCTTTAGAAGAAAAGCAATATGCTCGTGGATATTCTTCAAAAGAATTTTCACTGGATGTTATTCTTGTAGCTAGGGTTCACACTACATCAAGATGTTTTGCCACCTCAAGATGTACTTGACTAGAGACTCCCCCATCTTTGGCTTCTTGATAATGAGATCACCATTGGTTGTGCACAACTATGCTCCTGAAAATCTCTTTAAGAATAGATTTTCAAGTTCACTAAACATTTTCACCAAACCATTGGGCAAATCAACATACCATTCAAAAGCAGTGCTTGAAACACTATTAATAAATATATAAAAAGTAGTGCATCCTACCCCCAACATTACAACAGCTTGCTCAAAAGTGGGCAAGATGTCGTCTCAAGTTATCTATTCCAGTAAAAATTTTAAAAGTCAGTGGCACAAAACCCTTTGGATAAGAGACCAAATCATACTCTTCAGGATAGGGTCTACCCTTCGGAATAGATGCGATCCTTTGAGAATGGGCTAAGGCCTCCCTTACCTGATCCTCAATCAACTACTTAAGGACTTTTTGGGTCATTCGTAGAGGAGCAGGTGCAACTGTTGGTAGAAATGGAATGACTGGAGGACTATTGGCCGGACTGGAGGGACTGTCGTCACTAACTCAGGGATCATAGAATTGAGTTTTTATTTTTTGATATGGTCAGTGACTAACTGGGAGGTAGATTATTATAGCTTGAGGAAAGCTTGCTATGATTTATCTAGATATGCTTGCATCTCTTTGACCTGTAGCAACATTTCTTCCATTAGTGCCTCCAGGTTTTTGATATGATATTCATCATCTCTAGCTTTCACTAAACCATTTGAATTTGAATCCATGGTTGTTGAACTTTCCTCCTTGTTATAATGATATTTACTCTCCTTAATTTCCTTACTAGATCCCCTGGTCTTAACCATATGGACATCAACAATCGATACCTCCTCATCTATAAGCATGTCATCGAGCTCAAGATTGAAAGTTTCTTCAATATTGTTTTTCTTCAAGATCTCCCTAATTTATTGTTCTACATCTACAACTAGTTGATCCCCTATTTATTTGGGGTTGATGGGTAAGTAATCCTTCATAATCTATTATTCCCTCAAAGTCCTCATCTCGTATCTTGGAAAAGATGGCTTGCAGCTTAAGATCATCAGCTATTAGAGGCTCTGCCATTAATTGCTCAATCATCTGATGTTCTTCATCTTAGGCTATCTCTTCCCCTTCAAGTGCCCCAGGGTTGATAGTCAGAAGGGTGCTATCATCTAGTAGATGAGAGACATCTACCTCAAAAGATGATGCAAAAGCATGGAGGGTGATAGATTCTGCATCATATAGGGTAGACTCCTTAGACCCCTGAGTAGGGACCTCAGGGATAGTAGGCAAAATCTAGGGAAGTGTATTTGAGACATCAATTGGAATATCAACTGAAACAATAACTAGAAGATCAAATGAACTGACAACTAGATCAATTGAACTAAGAACTAGACCAAATGAACCAACAATTAGATCAACTGTACTAACATCATGATCAATTAGAGAATGAATAACACAAGCTAGAATTCGTGAAGTCTCTACTAAAGATTGAGGTGGCTCAACTATAAGTGAGGGGACATCAACTCTAATAGTCTTCTTAGGGACATACTTCCTTCCTAGGGACCTAGGTCTCTTGCCCCTGACTTCAACTATCCCTTTTACTTTAGAATCTTCATTGATCTTGACTACCATTGAGGCTAACTTTGGAGATTTTGGTAGAGGAAATGGCATCTTACCAGCAAAATGGAGGCCTCTCCTAGATACAGTAAGTACTATACCCTCCATTTTAGAGGGCAGAGGGCATGGAACCTAATGATAACCATCAACTAGCACAGTTGCTAGCTGCCTCACAAACTTCTTATTCTTCCTAACAGGCCGAGGGTTTAAGTTCTTTGCATCAAATTTTTCCTCCTTTAAGATCTCCTTCTCAAAATGGTGGGAGATAACCCCTTTCAAATGTTTAACATATTATTCTTTTCTCCCCTGCGTGGGTAGCATAAGTATGTATGAAATTTCTCAACATGCTAGTCCTTTTAAATTGCTTCTCCTCAGGATTCCTTTTAATGGAGTAATATACTAGCTATCCTAACCACCCTCTCTTCCCCTGCAGTAGTAGCTAAGGGGTGGAAGCGACTCCCCTGAAGGAGAGCAGAGGAGGCAGGAATAAGTATATCCTCAAAAGCCTCTATCTCTACCTAGGTCAAGATTTTAACATTAACAATCTTTCTTGACTTAGCAATTTTTCTCCTAACCCTCCTCACATAATTCTTCTTTTGATTCTTACTGTTAAAAGTGATCCCATAACTTGACCCTTTCTCAAAAACAAATCTTGGTTCAAGGGCCTTAACAGTGGTTTATGACCCTCGTTCCTTCCATTAGGATTAAGGGGGTCAAGCACTAGTCCCAACACCAACTCCAAGATAGGACTATTAACCTCAACAACATTCAAATCAAGTATATTTTTACCATCTAGTGTCAACTCAACAGTACTAAAACCCAAACCAAACTGAATGATGTTCCCCAGATCAATTTGCTCGCAGGTCAGACCTCTAAAGTGAACAAGAATTTGCCGGCCATAGACACAAGTTTGAATTTCTGAAATTGAAGGAAAGAATTGGAATTAAGAATTTTTTAAATTAAATTTGAAAAATCATAACGAACCATATATTCTATCACGTATGTCGAGTTGTAGGATTTATAACTCGATATATGATGATAGAATGCATGGGTTAGTTATGAGTTTGAGAGAAATTGAAATCTTCATAGCATATACTATACTACAAGGAAGTGTTGTAGGGTATTATATGATGGTGTAAATTTCATATTGATAGTGAAATGGAATTTATGAATGATCTTTATTATGAAATTAAAAATGAACTTTCTCCAGATTTGAAACACAACGGATTAGATTTTCACCCAATCTTAAGGCCTACAAGATGGGGAAGAAAATTCAAAAGATTAGTTGCCTAACTCTCACTACTCTATGGATTAAATAGAGGTGGAAGGTTAAGGTTGGAACATTAAAAAATTAGAGATATAGGAAACAAGATTGTAAGGGTCCTTGCATTTTTAAAACTTCATATATTGGGCCAGACTCAATGATATGTGTTTATAAAATAGACAAGGAGATTTTAAAAGCTTGATTTGACGCTATCGCCCCACCAATCAACTTGGGGGCAGAAGGTCAAAATCCAATTTTTGGACAGAGTTCTCACCTCTACTTTGACCTGAAATTTAAAATTTGATGTTAGCTTAAATTTCCCAATAAATAAATGGTAAAGGAGCCAGCAGAAGGAAAGATAGTAAAAACTACCGATGAAACAAATTTTTTCATTATTAAAAAAGGAGAAAGAGATTTAGTCCCACTGGGTGTGTCATTTATTGTTAGTGTGGGAAAGATGATTTTCCTTGTATGGTGTAAAATAAATCTAAATTAAAAATTTTCAAGAAATTAAACTAAAAAATTAATTCTAATGTTGAACAGACCATTTGAGATAATATGCCACCTCGAAAGGTGGAGATAAAATCCCCTAATGGGTTCAAACCTGTAACTGTGGATTTTCTCTTCGATATCATAGCTAGATTTAAGGGAGAACCACATATGACCCTAGAGGATCTAAATGAAATTAAATAAAAATTGAATTACAATAATTAAGAGAAATGATCATCAATTTCATATTTGAATTTATATTGAAACATGACATATCTCCCTGAAGAAATAATATAAAATATGTCAGAAATTATTCGATCCTGACGATAATGATCATTATAAATTTGATTTCCCAAAAAAAATGTTAATTGACTTTTGAAAAAATTGACGTAGGTTCTAAATCTCCTACGAATGCTCTCGATTAGAATAACGACACAAAAAAAATATTTAGAGAATTCAAGGATTGAAGACAAAGGAATTGAATTTGGAATCTCAATTAGGACTGGATCAAGTTGGAGCATTTATTTTTGGAGTCAATGGAGTAGGTGTAGGAGACACTTTGTGATTCTAAAAATGATTCAAAAGTGTCCCAAAGTAAGTTAAGTGTTGGGCTTTAAATTTAAGATTGAGAGAATCTTTAATTTGGGTTGAGCATTTTATTAGAAATTTAGGATTATATTCCCAAAGGTTGGGGTCTTATGATTCAGAATCTATCCCAAATCTTAAATCTAAATTAGGCACCAAACGAAGATGGCCCAAACCTAACAAATGCAGTGCAAAACCTGGACTTAATCCAACTTGGATTAGGGAGCCACCTAACCACCTAATCATTTTAAATCCATGAGTCTGGTCATTTTATGAAAGAGTGGATATTTTTATTAAAGTTTTTGAGAGTTGGGACTAATATCTAGAGCTTGTCTTAATTGATACCTTAACTTATATAGGGTTAAAATGCTAAAGAGAGATGAAATTAAAATTTAAGACTCAATCTTTTAATTTGTTATTGATGTAATGCATGCCAATTGACTCGATATATGCTTTAAATTGGAATTAAACAATTTCAAAAAGGATTAAATATATGTTTTATCCTAGAGATGGCACATATTTTCCTTGACATATCTGCACTGTCATAAGCCTGGTGGTTTGTCAAAACTTGCAAGCAAGGAAGTGCCTAATAAAAGGAAAGAATAATGTATACAAAATGCTTATGTAAACTCCCAGTGATCTTGGGCTTACTTATTAAAAGCATTAGATTTTTTATGTTATCTTAAAAAAATTTATATTTGTGTAGAAAAAATTCTATCATACCCTCACGAGCCACCATGTATCTAGGCTAAAATAAAAGCAGCACACAAATGTTAAAAATTTAAGAAAAGCATGGAAAATCCTATACACAAGCAAAGTAAATCAAACATCAATAAATATAATTAATTACTTAAAATAATATCCATAGGAAAATGTCCCATTTATTATAACCCAAAATTATATAAATCAAAAGTGGCAAACATCACTAACCACAAACCTAGATTCTAATCCTAGGACAGACACAAGTAGATTTGAGTGTGATATTCTTCTATCTTCAGTTCTTCATCCTTATCCTCTTCGGACTCCTTGGATCCATCATACCTAGATACCAAAATGGGAAAGAAAACCTTACCCTGGGGAGGGGGGGTCATCTTCCGACTTTGGGTAGTGGAGTGGTCCAAAATTGAACTTCCAAAAGGAAAGGGACTATCCCTAATCCTTTCCTATTTGGAAATTAATTTTGGGTCTAAGTATCTCAAACTCAAAGACTCTTTCACAACTCAACACTTAATAAAATTACATCGATATAAAATAAAATTTCTAGACTCTACTGTAGGGTTATCCTAAGCATTTAAATATAAAATCAATCACAAACATTTATATATAATAAAAAAATTAAAGTACTAAATTCAGTCATGATTGGCCTTACTCTTATTTATTTGGGGGCTAAGCAGTTGAAGCACCTATAACATTTATAATAAATATTAATTTTTAGCCCCCTTTTATTGCCCTACACGAGCATGACCATCTATAGAAAGCTCAGTGAGCATCCAGATTATCTCTAATCTAAGAGTAATCTAGTTACCCATCAAATCAATCCATAGAGTGCAGTAAAAGTAAATAAACACTTACATAAAATATTTCAATCATAATATGAAATGAAATTTCAAAAAATATGGTACACAAAATTAAAGTAAACAGTAGCCTAGCCTAAATTATAGTTGGTTGTCCTAACAAACCATCTAAACTATGCGTACAGGATAGTGTGGCTGGGGTAGATACTAAGTTGAGTTGTTTGTTAAAGTTTTATATTGTTCAAGTTTATTAAAGGTCAACAGGAAAAAGTGTGTTTGAAGTTAAGTGTTAATGTTTTAAAGTTTCGCTAAAGTTTTCTTTTAAGGGTTGTTTGATTAGATAAATTTAATTACATAAAGATTAGAGAGTTAATAAATTTTAATTAACTCAATTAATGGCTGATTTTAGAAGTCAATTTATTATATTTTCCATCAACTAGTTCGTGGTGATGTGCCACCAGGCCCGAGGAATCAGACCTCCTCAGAACATGTAACCCATCAGCCCGGAGTAGTCCATCCTAAAAATTTTTTAATGTAGTTGAATTAAGGATTCAAGTTTGGTTAAATAATTAAAAATGATTTAATTTTAATTTTTACACTTCAATAGATTTATTTGTGGGGTTGTGCCATTAAGCTCGAGGAATGAGGCCTTAAGACACCTAATTCAGTAGCTTGGAGTAATCCATCCTAAAAACTTTATCTTTGGAGTTGTTGTTATATATTTAAATGTTGGTTGAAGGATTTTATTATTCAAAATGAATTTTTCTAAATTTTTTATAAATAATTAAAATTTTGAAAATTAAATTACTTGACAGCCAATGTAAAACTTGTCGAATAATCATGACTTTAATTATATTACTTAAGGATCCAAAAGTTGACTTTTAAAATTAAAGTTAATTTTTAAAGTTTCAAATTTTTAATAAATATTAAGCCTCATGATGAGTAGTTAAACTATTAGTTTACTTAATTTGGAGTTCTCTATAAAGAATTGTGGTTTTTTTAAGTTTGATCCTTAAATTAAAACTTTGGTTACCTACAGAGTTAACTTTTTGACTTTAACTTGATTTTGGAAGTTTGATTTTTTTTATAAAATATTAGATTTAAATTTAAATTGAATGACTTTGGGTTTGATTAAATTGAATTTTTCTGGAATTAATTATAATTTTTCAAAGTTTGAACATTTTTGGAATTTTTAAAATTGCCTTAATTAAGAGGATTTTTAGATTTTAATCTAAAGCAACCCCAAACCTCTTGGAATCACTCCCAAAGGTCATAAATGATCTAAGGGGAGGTTCCCAAGCAGTTGGTTATTTTTTGGAAGTTTTAAATATTTTTAATTAATTATTTAAATTAATTGTATACTTTCCTAAAAAATTAAATTAATATTAAATTTGGGGTTTAATCATAGAGATTTCATTATTTTTGGAATGAGTGTTTAATTTTGAGCATTTTGTTATTTTATTTGTAATTTTTGGATTTTATTTGAATTAATTATGAATTTTTGAAATTCTAGGCCTAATTAAAGTTTAACTTAGGATTAGTTGGGTTTAAGTCCTAATTAGTCTTAACATCAACAAACAACAAATATAAGAGGGGCAATGTCACTATGCTTAAATGTTACATGTATTCTCTCTATTGGACATTTATGCTAATTCCTATGGTTACTAAAAACTTCCTAAAGGAGTCCTTAATTTTTATCCCTAGATGTCACTAAGTTAGGTGGGTTTCAAATCAAAAGTTTCTAACTCTCAGCATCATCATAATCAACCATGTCATACACAACATCAATAAGGAAGTGAACTAATTCTAAGTGCATACGAAAAGGTGAATTTCAAAACCCTTGGGCTAACACATAGGCCAATCATTTAGGAATTCACCTAAGGATAAATTTACCCACAAGATGCTCATTCCTATAGTGTGATGGCAAATTGAACATTTTCCATAACACTATACAATCAGGTCCAAATGAAAAAGCAAAGTTCTTATAGATGATTATGCAAATTAAAATAGAGGGATTCACATGCAAATGACCTAGACCTTGCATTTGGTTTGATAGATATCACTTTGATTATTATTCAGCTCTGATTAAAAGTCTTGTTGAGGATCAAGGTAGTTGACAGAAAGAAAATTTAATCAAGATGAACTCTCATAAATTAAAACATAAAATCATGACTTATGATTTGGGAAATTCATTAATTGATTGAGTTTAACTCAAATGACCTAAAAAAATTTAGAGGATGTGAAGGATAGAGTCCCAACACTTCCTACCAAAATTTGGGTCAAAATGACTATTGAATATTTAATCAAAAATAAAATAAGTATTTTAAAGAAACCTAAATAATTATCAAAATAGGGGTTAAAATATTTGGATTTTATTTTTAAAATAAGCTAATCATTTTTTTGAATTCACAGAGCCAAAAATCATGAAAATCTAATATGAAATGAATTTACTATGATTTTTTAAAATTCTACCAATTAAAAGGATTTAAAAAACCAATTAAAATTAATTAAAAAAAATTAACGGCGACAGCCATTACTGCGAGCCACGCGACAACATCCTGAGCGTCCGCTTTTTAATGCGGTAATGGGGAGGCAACGCAGCGTCATCCGAAAGGTCGGATCAAACTCGCATTAACGGGCGACATTTATGACCAGTCATTGCACTGCGACAATGATTGTTCATTAATGGTGTGACGCGGAGCTACGACTGCGCTACCTACTTATCTGAGTCAGCAGTGCTTAGCCACTGTCAGATCTTTCGCTATCTGAATCAACAACTCAGAAGTCATTGGTCTAAGACTCATGCGACAAAGGGAACCGCGTAGTGGAAAAAAAACATTAAAATGACAAAATATGGACTATTGATTGTGAGATCGACGGTCCAGATTTTGTACATTTGCTTGCACTAACGATAAAACCTAGGAATCAAATTTTCGTCTGATTCTTTCAATCCGTCCAGTCAATCTTAACAAAAATTTAAACAAAGAAATTATATATAAAGAGCATTCGTGGGGAAGCAACCATTTGGTTTAAAAAATACTTTTTAGAAAGCTATTTAAATTGAAGTGTTTAGAGCAAGGGTTTCAGTTTTTGAGGTATTTTATTGATGGATTTTGGAGATTTTAGATTTGTTGAACTTGTAGCCTATCGATGAATGTTTTTCCAAGACCCAACTACTGAGAATGCATGGATTGATGGGAAATCAAGGTAAATGAGCTTAGGTTTAGTTGGTCAGAGATCTCCTTATCGGTGACGTGTAACCACTGGTATTTTGTAGTGGAGAGATGGGGAAAGGCCAGAGGAGTTAAAATGGAAGGAAATCTCAGCTAGAGAAGCTCTGGGAGATAAGATGGATTGAATGGATTAGAATGAGATCATTTACTTAGTTTAAACGCTAGGGTTTGTTTTTAATGACCCTGATCAATTAGAGGCTTCCCTTGGATCTTTGACATGTGCCCTAGGCCGTTTGAATGGCAGGAGAAAAGCTAGGAAAGACCCTAAGGCCATTTGGTGCTTTTGAGAAGGAGGGGACCACTCCTTCCATTTTAGGCTAAATCAAGGGTGGAGCCTAGTTAGGGGAGCTTTAGGAGTGCTGTAATCCCTAATTGGAGTAGTTGGATCGGATGGATTGAGAAAGGTTACCATCTAAGTAATAATTTGACCTTTATGACCCATTTTAGCTAGATATTGACTGGTTTGACTAGTCATCTGGTTGGGTTGACTAATGTGGTGGGCTTGGGAGGTGCAGGAAGCTGGTTGAGTCATCCCAAGGGCTTTGGATCAATGCACTTGGGGTTGGGGAGGAAAATTGACCATGAGAAATCTCCCTTAAGCTTGGGTTGATAAGTTGAATGGTCAAACTCTTGGAGTTGACTAAGGTTAAATCCAAGGAAGAGCATGTATGTTGCTTGAATGGATTGGAAAGAGCATGAAGCCATATGTAGAGAGTTTAAATGAGTTTCCAAGTGTATAGAGAAGTTTAACCAAGTATAGTAGGGTTGACTTGGTCATATTCACTAGAGTTCAACCCACATAGATAGGAATGTATTCAAGACATTTAAAGGAGGTAAACTTAAAGTTTGAAAGGAATCTAGTTGATTATGGGCACTGATTTGACCAAAGCCAAAGGGGATTTGACCAAACTTCAAGAGTTGACTTTGGTCAACTCCTTAGGATTTGATTCTCCAAAAATTTAAAAATGATTGAGTCATGAATTAGAATGGAATTAATAGTTTGATGTTTGTTGACTTGATCAAGTGAGAGGATTTGACCCAAAAAGGCCAGGTTTGACCATGGTTTGACTCAGTTGACCGAGTCAACTATTGACTCGGTCAACATATCTAGTCAAGCCCAAATAACTAAAAAGGTAATCAAAGTGTTTTAAAAGAATCTGGGATTAATTTGGTGTTTGATTGAGTGATTATAGGGTTTATGGCTAACCTGACTAACTTGTGTTGACTTGGTTAACTAAGTTGAACCAAGGGTAGGGGTTGGGCTCAACAAGTTTGGATTAATATTTGGAGTTCATTGGGGGTGGTTTTCAGGTCTGGATTGGTCCTTTGGTCAAGATGACCATCTTGATCCTTAAGGGGCTTTTGGGTCAACCTAGGTTGACTTGGTAAACCAAGTTAACCCAGGTCCTGAGTTTGAGCTTAATGGATTGGGTTTGAATTTTGAAGTATGGTAGAAGTGTTTGGTGGGGTCAAAAGGATTTAAATTGTCAAAATGACTATTTAGGCCCTTAAAGGGCCACTGGGTCAACCTAGGTTGACCAAGTTAACTTAGGTTGACCCAGGGACTAAGTATGGCTCAACAAATTTGAAGAAACAATTTGAGTATATAGGAGGTGGTCCTAGGGTCTGGATATGCCAATTCAGTCAAATGGACTATTTGGACCCCGAAAGGTCAACTTGGTCAACCTTGGTTGACACAAGGGCTGAGTTTGGGTCCACCAGGTTTGGTTTGATGTTTGGAGACTAATGAAGGTGGTTCCAAGGACTAGGGAGGTCATTAGGTTCAAAATGACCTAATGGCCCCTTAAAGGGTGTTTTGGTCAACCATAGTTGACTTGGTCAACCAGATTAAACCAAAACTTGAGTTTGGATCCAATGGACCCCAAATGATATTTTAAATTCAATGGAAGTGGTTTCAAGGGTTAAAGGGATTGAACTATGTTGAGTTTTAGCCAAAAGTCTATAATTCTCCTTAAAGAGCATTTTAGTCATTTTGACCTCTAGTCAATTCTAGGTCAAATTAAATCCTACAAAATGCAGTTCACTTGTTAACATACCATAACAAAGGTTATGAGCATGGTTAGAGTCCTGGAAAAAGCCTGAGGGTTAAAATCAACAAAGGGACTTGTCTAGTGGCATATACTGTAAATATTCGAATGTTTTATAGTCTTTGGAAATCAATTCAGTTTCAAGGGTTAGAAACTTCAGAATAAGCTCAAATTTGGATGGTTGATCCTAGAGATATGTTTGATAAATATACAAATGACATATCATAAATTGGAGGTTGTTTGAAATGTTAAGGGAGTTGCTATTTGCATGTTTTACATTCTTGCAACTTGTATAGTTTTGATGATTCCAAATATTATTGTTTTATGTGTAGTTGTCTCCTAACACTTTTTGAAAGATTTGTTTTTACTCTTGTGTGAACTTAACATTTTAGGAAAATAGAACTCCAAACTACAAAGACTTCAAATCAAATTCAGCATGCAATCCTTTGTAAATTGAAGCCTTTAATTGTTCTTTGAATTGAGAGGGAGTGGTTGTAATTGAGTGAATAAACACACACACACACACACACATTTAAGGAGATCTTACAAAATTTGTACTGATCGTACGGGACGAACCTAGTTCGTATAGGACGATCAGGTCAGTTATCTCCTTGTAAGAGCAATGGAACGAACAGGAACAGAAGCAAAATTTTTCTAAGTCCTGATCGTCCAGGACGAAGTATATTCGTCCTATGATGAATTTCCCTCTGGAGAAATCTCGTTCAGGAAGAAGTGTATTCATGCCAGGACGAGTAGCTCTCTGGACAAATGTTATCCAGGACGAAGGGAACCGACTATAACAGTTTCTGGCAATGTTCTACAGTTTTTGGAACCGACCTTTGATATAACTTTTCGTCCCAGGATGAATATATTTCGTCCTAGGACAAACATATTTCATCCCGGGATGAACATATTTCGTCTCAGGACGAATTTAGTTCGTACTGATTCACAAATGGTTCGTACGGGACAATTTTTACACAGTTCGTACGGGACTATTCACTACGCAGAAAAACTTGAAATTAGCAGATTTTTGGATGGTTTTTCTTGTCCTTTCTATATAAGGAGTCCTAAAAACTATTACAAATGCCTTTGGAGTTGTTTTCTCTTGAGAGTGATCATTGAGTGTTAATGTTTGGGAGAGATTGTACGAGTGAAAAGTGAAAGATCAAGTGAGGGGTTTGTGAGGGATTCAGAAGGTTACATATAGCTAAGATCTCTTTGTTTCTGCCCATCTCCTTTGAAGGCTCTCAAGTAAAGTTCAACAATATCGGTCCAGTTCTCTATCGACACTTGGAGAGTGTAAAAGGATGACAAAGTGTATCTTTGGCAGTCATTGTGTCCTCATTCTTTTGGAGAAAACTAGAAGAGAGAACTTGAAAGGGAGAGAAGAAAGGGTGGAGTTTGAGAGGAAGAAGATCCTTGGAGGGGATTTCAAGGGAGTGTGGAGGGGATATTCACATGGATGCTCAGGTGAACTTGCACCTCAGTACCATCGGATTCAAGTATCGTCTTGAAGGAAGTTTTGGGAAGAAGAAGATCTCTTTGGTGTCAAATGACCCGGCTCCTCCGCCGCACCGGGGAAGGTGAAAGTGATTTTGTACAGACTTCTCCGCCTTGCTGTGGGGGCAAAAAGGAGAGTCACTTTGTGGAATTAGTGCAATACTCTGAGGGTGCCTCCGGGGAGTGGACGTAGGTCAAGGTTTGACTGAACCACTATACATCTGGTGTGTTCTTTCTTATTTTTCTTCCGCATTTAATTTAATTACAAGTTGTTTACTCTAGTTGAAAAGTTTATTTTTAAACTTTAAATTTAATTTACATTAATAATTAAAAAGGTTTTCTAAAAATTCAAGAGTAGAAGTATAATTTTTAAATTACCAATTCACCCACCCCCCCCTGGTTAGCCTTGGGACATTAACATAGGTCTAACAACCTAATTCATAATGAAAGAGTTTCAACAAGAGGTATCAGAGCTTTGTTTCAAAATTATAAATTTAGACTACTTTTTAAAAAACGAGTATGACTAATTTTAGAAACCGTAAAATATTAGAAGGATATTCGATTGTTAGACCACCTTTATTTGAAAATATTTCTTTTAATTTTTGAAAAATTCGAATGTCTACTTTCTTGCAATCAATAGATTATCGAATGTGGCATATGATTCAAAGTGGTTATTCTGTACCGTCACATATTATAGATGGCATCAAAACTGAGACCCCTTTTTCTGAATGGAGTAGAGTAGAACAAATTTATGCTGAATTAAATGCTAAATGTATGAATTGTTTGTTCTGTGCTTTAAATTC
>NW_021319179.1:324389-336442 GCF_001605985.2 Dendrobium catenatum
TGATGTTGTCAAAAAGGGGGAGAAATTATTTGTTGTGTCTTGTGTATTTGTGTATTGTGTATTTTTGTATTTTTTATTTATTTTATAGTATGTTTTCGAATGTGTGTTTGATTGTTTTTGTTTTGTCTTTTGTGTTGTTTGGTGTTGTTTAAAATTTATGATTTTTTTTTTGAATTCAATTACCTCCCTATTTTCATGTGTTCATCAATTCAGGGAGAGTTTAGGAGATTCTTAAAATTTGAAATTATTCAAACAATAATTATTTTGTCATCATCAAAAAGGAGGAGATTGTTAAGAGAGTTGCTATTTGCATGCTTTACATTCTTGCAACTTGTATAGTTTTGATGATTCCAAATATTATTGTTTTATGTGTAGTTATCTCCTCACACTTTTTGAAAGATTTATTTTTGCTCTTGTGTGTATTAATATTTCAGAAAAATTAAACTCCAAACTACGAAGAGTTCAAATCAAATTCAGCATGCAATCCTTTGTAAATTGAAGCCTTTAATTGTTCTTTGAATTGAGAGGGAGTGATTGTAATTGAGTGAATAAATACACTCACACACTTAAGGAGATCTTATAAAATTTGTGCTGATCGTATAGGACAAACCTAATTCGTACAGGATGATCAGGTCAATTATCTCCTCATAAGAGCAATGCAACGAACAGGAACTGAAGAAAAAGTTTTCTAAGTCCTGATCATCCAGGACGAAGTATATTCGTCCTATGACAAATTTCCCTCTAGAGAAATTTAGTTCAGGACGAAGTGTATTCGTGCTAGGATGAGTTGCTCTCTGGAAAAATGTCGTCCAAGATGAATTGAATTCATCCCAAGACGAAGGAAACCGACTATGGAAGTTTCTGGCAACGTTCTGCAGCTTTTGGAACCGACTTTTGATATAACTTTTCATCCCATGACGAACATATTTCGTCCCAGGATGAACATATTCCATCCGAGGACGAACATATTTCATCCCAGGACAAATTTAGTTCATACTGATTCACAAATGGTTCGTACGGGATAGTTTTTGCACACTTCGTACGGGACTATCCACTGAGAAGAAAAACTTGAAAATAGCAGTTTTTTGGATGATTTTTCTTGTCCTTTCTATATAAGGAGTCCTATAAACTATTACAAATGTCTTTGGAGTTGTTTTCTCTTGAGAGGGATCATGGAGTGTGAATGTTTAGGAGAGATTGTATGAGTGAAGAGTGAGAGATCAAGTGAGGGGTTTGTAAGGGATTCACAAGGTTACATATAGCTAAGATCTCTTTGTTTCTGCCCATCTCCTTTGAAGGCTCTCAAGTAAAGTTCAACAATATCGGTCCGGTTCTCTGCCGACACTTGGAGAGTGTAAAAGGATGACAAAGTGTATCTTTGGCAATCATTGTGTCTTCATTCTTTTGGAGAAAACTAGAAAAGAGAACTTGAAAGGGTGGAGTTTGAGAGGGAGACGATCCTTGGAGGGGATTTCAAGGGAGTGTGGAGGGGATATTCACATGGATGCTCTGGTGAACTTGCACCTCGGTACCATCGGATTCAAGTATCGTCTTGAGGGAAGTTTTGGGAAGAAGAAGATCTCTTTGGAGTCAAATGACCCGGCTCGTCCGCCGCACCGGGGAAGGTGAAAGTGATTTTGTACAGGCTTCTCCGCCTTGCTGTGGGGGCAAAAGGAGAGTCACTTTGTGGAATTAGTGCAATACTTGGAGGGTGCCGCCGGGGAGTGGACGTAGGTTAAGGTTTGACCGAACCACTATACATCTGGTGTGTTCTTTCTTATTTTTCTTTCGTATTTAATTTAATTACAAGTTGTTTACTCTAGTTGAAAAGTTTATTTTTAAACTTTAAAATTAATTTGCATTAATAATTAAAAAAAATTTCTAAAAATCCAAGAGTAGAAGTATAATTTTTAAATTACCAATTCACCCGACCCCCCCTCTTGGTTAGCCTTGGGATATTAACTTAGGTCTAACAACCTAATTCATAGTGAACGAGTTTCAACAAGTGATATCAGAGCATTGTTTAAAAATCATAAGTTTAGACTACTTTTTGAAAAACGAGTATGGCTAATTTTAGAAATCGTAAAACATTAGTAGGATATTTAATTGTTAGACCACCTTTATTTGAAAATATTTCTTTTAATTTTTGAAAAATTTGAATGTCTACTTTCTTGCAATCAATAGATTATCGAATGTGGCATATGATTCAAAGTGGTTATTCTGTATCGTCACGTATTATAGATGGAATCAAAATTGAGACCCCTTTTTCTGAATGGAGTATAGTAGAACAAATTTATGCTGAATTAAATGCTAAATGTAAGAATTATTTGTTATGTGCTTTAAATTCTGAAGATTATATGAGAATCTTTAAATATACTACCAGCAAGGAAATTTGGGACAGTTTATGCATTACATATGAAGGTACCAATGAAGTCAAGCAATCTATGTTGAAGTTTTTGATGCATGACTATGAACTCTTCAGCATGAAATCTTATGAGACAATCTTAAACATGTATACTAGGTTTATTCAAATTATAACATCATTGCATGCTTTAGATAAAGAATTTTCAAACTTTGAAATAGTCAATAAAATTCTACGTTATTTACTTGACAAGTTTGATGCCAAAATTATTGTTATTTGCGAATCAAAAAATTTGAATGAATATTCTATTGATGATTTAATTAGCTCACTCATTACCTACGAGCAATATTTGGGTCAAAAATTTTCGGATGCAGGTGAAACAATAAAACTAAAAGCTGAAGACATGGAGAAAAGTGGCTTAGTTTGTGAGGAAAGCGATGACTTAACAAGCAAATTGAAAAGTCCACTAAAGCACAAGCATAAGCATCAACAAAAATTGAATAAAGGTAAAAATGGTAAGAATGTTCAGATTTCTTCAAATATTATTTACTTTGGATGTAGGAAATCTAGACATCTAAAAAGTTAGTGCCCTAATTTGAGAACTCTTCCTGCTAAAGAAAAAGGTAAACCTAAGCAATTTGTAAAAAGGGATAATAATTAAAAACAAAAAATCTCATGGGCAGATCTAGCTTTTGAATCATCAGACCATGAGCAAAATGATGTTTAAACCCTTTGTTTATGTGCTTTTGTGTGCATGTTTTTATTTGTTGTATTTTTATTTTTGTTTGTTGTGTGTTTTTCTAATTTTATTTTTTAATGTTTTGTATGATTTTGAAATGTTTTCACATCTGATTCCATATTTTAGATCGATCGTGCAAATTTTTCTAAGTATTCTATTCGTACTGGACGAAAATATTTTCGTACTGTACGAATTCTGTAGCAAATTGATAGTTGGTTTTGACTGATTGCGTATTGTTTAATTTTTCCAATACATATCATACTGTACGATCTCCTAATCGTCTTGACGATTTGTATTACTTCTTGTGTAAGCATATAAATGGCTATACAGGTAGATTCAGTTTTTATAACTGATCGTACGTACAAAACCGAAAGTTTGTATGTACGAACTTAGTGTCATTCAATGTTTATAATGAATCTTTTTGTGAGACATTTGAAATGTAATATAAAGATTTTTATAGTTTGTGTACTTGTGTTTTATTTAGTGTTTTTCTATACTTTTAATTGCTTTAGATTTTTTGAATGTTTAAGTGTTTTTGTTCTGTGTTTGAAATGTTCGTTAGCCTATATGAAAATCCCTTAAATTTTTGATCTTACAAGTGCTATACTTTGAACTGCAACATAAAATTGAATTTATTAGAAAATCTAAATTTTCTAAATTTAAGTTTTGCTTATAACTTGATATTATTAAGATTGTGAATTTCATGTATTTTATTTAGACTACATTATTGTTAATATTATTATTACAATTGTGATGTTTTCTTATTTTGTATTCTACTTATCAATTAATATTTATGCATTTATAAATATTTTAAATTTTAGATTATTGATTTTGGAAAAAATACAATTACTCTTGAAAATTGTACAAATGTATAAAAATCAAAAGAAATCCGCAAAAAATTCGCGATGTGAAAAAGAGGCACAAAATAAGGCCAAAAAATAAAAAAAAAACACAAAAATGTGCCATAAATTTGAAAAAGATGCGTAAAGTGCCACATGTGTTAGTTATTTCTTTTCTTAATTTTTTAATATCTTAATTCAAATTGATGTTATGTATATTTATATTACATATTGAAATTTGAAATAAAAAATTTTTATATCATCATTATTATAATGATTTTCTCTATCTTAAATGTCTAAATAGACTCATGCTTTGATAAATTCATTTTAGTTTATATGTTATATCTCTTCTTAAATTCTATGAATTTTATGATTTGCCTAATGTTTTAATTTTATTTGCATACTTTATGTCAATCATTTTAAAAGTTAAATTTTCAAATGATTTTCATATGTCTGTTTACATTTCTAGTCTTTTTCTTCTTTACTTTTTGATGTTGTCAAAAAGGGGGAGAAATTGTTTGTTGTGTCTTGTGTATTTTTGTATTTTTTATTTGTTTTATCGTATATTTTCGTATGTGTATTTGATTGTTTTTATTTTGTCTTTTGTGTTGTTTAAAATTTTTAAAAACTATATATATATATATATATATCCTTTCTATATAAGGAGTCCTATAAACTATTATAATTGCCTTTGGAGTTGTTTTCTCTTGAAAGGGATCATTGAGTGTGAATGTTTGGGAGAGATTGTATGAGTGAAGAGTGTGAGAGCAAGTCAGGGGTTTGTGAGGGATTCACAATGTTACTTAAAGTGAAGATCTCTTTGTTTCCTTCAAGTTTCTGCCCATCTCCTCTGAAGGCTCTCAAGTGAAGTTCAACAACATCGGTCCGGTTCTCTGCAGACACTTGGAGAGTGTAAAAGGATGACAAAGTGTATCTTTGGCAGTCATTGTGTCTTCGTTCTTCTGGAGAAAACTAGAAGAGAGAACTTGAAAGGGAGAGAGGAAAGGGTGGAGTTTGAGAGGGAGAAGATCCTTGGAGGGGATTTCAAGGGAGTGCGTAGGAGATATTCACACGGTTGGTCCGGCGAACTTGCACCTCAGTACCATCGGATTCAAGGATCGTCTTGAGGGAAGTTTTGGGAAGAAGAAGATCTCTTTGGTGTCAAATGACCCGGCTCCTCCGCCGCACCGGGGAAGGTGAAAGTAATTTTGTACAGGCTTCTTCGCCTTGCTGTGGGGGCAAAAGGAGAGTCACTTTGTGGTATTAGTGTAATACTCGGAGGGTGCCTCCGGGGAGTGGACATAGGTCAAGACTTGACCGAACCACTATACATCTGGTGTGTTTTTTCTTATTTTTCTTCCGCATTTAATTTAATTGCAAGTTGTTTACTCTGGTTGAAAAGTTTATTTTTAAACTTTAAATTTAACTTGCATTAATAATTAAAAATGTTTTCTAAAAATCTAAGAGTAGAAATATAATTTTTAAATTACCAATTCACCCCCCCCCCCTCTTGGTTAGCCTTGAGACATTAACTTAGGTCTAACAACCTAATTCATAGTGAACGAGTTTCAACATGAAAGGGATTCCAGGTGATATAATATTCACCCAGAATATGCTTCAGGACTTGGACTTTTGGCTTTGGATTTAGACTCAGGAACCTTGAACTTGGGATGGATTTTAATCTGATTGATTGGATTGAATTGTTCATATTAATCTCAATAACATGAATGGTTGAGATAATTTGAACATGATTGGAATTTAATGGGAAATCAATTTAGGATATATGATTGAGAATTGAGCTGGACCATAGACTGGATTTGGTGAGGGATCTAGGCTGGAGTCTGGATGGGAATGAAATTGCTTTTGATTAGACTTGGATTCTTGCTGGGACTTGCATGGTTAAGAGGTGGAGGCCTTCTAATCATTAAGTCACCAGTAAGAAAACCAACTAGTTCCTAATGGCCTCATACAAAAATGAGGTCAATAAGTACGCAACAAATGCAAGAGTTCACAAGCAATATTAGGAGACTAGTTAGTGCATGCTAGTCTACTTGTATAAAGTAACGAGCAACCCATAGTGCGACGTCACATTACTGAATCCATAACATTCATACAAGCGAGCAGAAGACGTTTACAGGCTTCTACATAAAGGAATGTATACAACCAAATACTGATCATTTGCACAAATGTTTAGCACTAAATATTTCAAAATGCTCCCACAAATATACTACAACATATATACACACAAATACAAAAATACACATGTAAGCACATCAATATATGAATTAAAGTATAAATGTACGTCAAGTATGCAAATATAACAAAGAAATGCACCATGCAAAATACATGTAACACCATACACACGTATGGACCTTGAGAGTGTGTTGTAGGCGCACACATTATGCTTGAGTATATTGTGTGGGTCAAGGAATGAACCTAAGTTTAAGCACAATCCTTCTACATGAATAGATAGGAGTCGACACAGCTCGAATCATAAAAAAATTTATGGTCATGAGGTCGACCGAGATATTTATTTTATATATTCATATTAGGCTTTTCAAGGTCCTCAACAAGAAAATATCACCGAAAAAAGATAAAGCTAGCAATGAACGTGAACCTTTATCAGTGATTAGATAAAGTTAACAAGGTTTAACATATAATATTTAAAATGCCCCCTTAAATATCTGCATAAGTCCCGATGAGCGTGTTATGGTTAAACACGTGATGTTTGAGGATGCTACGCGGGTCAAATGATAAATCTAAATTTGAGCCTGATCCTTATATGAGAGTAGATATGAGTCGGCACGGCTCGAACTATCAAACAAATATACGATCACGGCATTGACTGATATATTTATTTTTATATATTCATATTAGGTCTTCAAGGCCTATAATCAAAGAAAATTCACTAATAAATGCATAAAACCTACGAAAAATCCAATCCTTTGTCGGCAAGTAGACAAAGTTCAATCAACAAAATGAAAACTACCCATAAATACTCCGATGATAGTTGTGTTGAATGTTTATCTCAACTAGAGGAGATCATATATTTTCAAATGCCCCTAAACTTTCACAAAATATAAATATTTTCAAATGACCTCGAAACCACTCCAAAAATGACCGTTTTGAACGTAAATCTCAATCGGATGAGTTAATTCCAAATATTCAAAATACCACCCAAATGTGCACACAATTCAAATATCTAAAAATATCAAGACAAAAAATATTTAAAATTGAAATAAGTCATCAAATGCTTAAAGTAAAATCATTCACCATACGTAATAATTTTTTGAGGTGGACAAGTTTAAAAATATACTTCAACTCACAAAGAGATAATGTTTGGTACAGAGTATAACTAGAATTTATTTTCAAATAGTTTCCTGCCAGTAAGAGCGTAACATTGGTCCTTTAATCGGTGGTTTGGCTGAATGGCTCCATAAAGAACCTAAGGTTTAGCCATATGGACATGTGTGATCAAAGATTATGACCACGACCCTCTAACTTAGTGGTTTGATCCAACGACTCCACTACATTACGGTTATGATTATAGCCTGTATACTCCCCAATGACATCAAATCTTTGAGATATGAATCAATAAGAGATGATCGATAAGACACCAAGCCTTCTATCAACTAAGGTGGATTCAAATTTGCCTCAAGCAAATATTTACCCCAGTTATATATGATACCCATGAACAAAGAAACCCATGACTGATGACAATGATCCTTCTATCATGTTGGGTCGACTACCTCCTTTGACTAAGCAAATCAAGAACCATAATGACCCGAATTAAAGGAACCACAAGATCTTGATCGAGTTCATCATCATTCCCCCCCCACCACCCACTTTAAGTGCAAGATGATGGATTTTTTATTTTAAATATCAAATTATAAAATTCCTAAACCCATGCTGCTACTATACACTAGATACTACATATATTTTTGACCACTAGCCTAAATCGAAAGTTCTCTCTCACTATCGAGAGTGGTAATTAACTACAAGGGCTTGCGCCTATAGAAAACTATAACTAAGATCATAAAGTCCTCACAAAATGAGAGAAAAATATACGGGTAGTATCTTATTTCAAATACAATCTTCCTTCTGAAAATTTACTTCAAAACTTCGTTAAAACTCTCCTGAAAGGGGGAGGGGCTGGGGGACAAATTTTTTAAGCCCAGACCTTTATTTTTGAAGGTCAAAATTTTCATCATCTCAACAATGTTTCGTCAACCCTCTTAATACTTACAAAATCAAGATTCCTTATATATTTCCATTTCTTTCCTGCAAAAATGGTTACAATATCTTAATATGAAAGAAGCTCCTTCGGCCAATCTTCATTCTAGCAAATAATTTCATAAAAATAAAAAACAATGAGAAATGAGCACAACAAAACATCCTTTTGTTAGACTTAGGATTCCACAGACCAAATATAACAGAGAAGCCCACGCCGGTAGGATACATTGATATCACGTAAATGGTGCCTATCATGAATCAATGAATCATGCGATATCAATGATCGAAAATATAATAAAAAAGGGCAACGTGGATCATGTTAGCCATAGGATTCCACAGACGACTCCTCTCATGCTCCCATTCTGGCAACAAACTCTCTAAGGACTCAACCACTCGATAGTACTCAAACTTCACACAATTGTTAGCGAGCTCTTTCAGCCAGTGTCTTTAGCTCCTGCAAACCTAATGCATCATGGAATTAACCTTTTTGTAGACCTTGTGTTATAGCAACTTGAATGATAGTTGACTCTAGATCCCTCACATCAATCAAGCATATCCATCTATAATCTCATAATAAAAGTGGAGCGACTCGATTGGTACCTAGCACATCATAAGTAGGGTTGGTCAATGAAGATATCTTTTCCAATAACATTATTCTAATGTAAATATCTTCTTTTTGTAATTTGGCATGAATTGCATATATTTTGATAATGTACAGAAAAAAGATCATGGTTTTCATAAAATCTATTCTTGGGATTATAATCAATCTCTGTAAATGAAATCTTAAATTATTCCTTTGTCCACTATTTACTGTTCCGGGTGGTTTAGCAGTTGTGTATGTGAAAAGAACTAAAACCCTCGTTCCATTGATCCTTTCGAGGGGGTATATTATTATTTAAAAAATTATTCCATTGGAAGCTAGAAGATCCAATTAATGTTATTCTAATCTGTTTCACCCCAATAAATTGTGATCTGCTATTACAGTCGATTGAATCATAGCATACATAATATATCTCTTGATGGCTACGTACAAATACTTAATCGGAGATATACCTATCTAAAAAGTGTGTCATTCAAAGTAGTTTTGACATTTGGAGGCAAGGAACTGTCTGGTTAGTGCCCAGCAGAAGCGAGGATCGAGCTCATGCATTTTGGATTCTCGAGATTTGGACGAATTCAATGTACAGTGAAAATAACTAAGCAAAGAAATTCATATTTCTCAAAAAAAAAATTATTTTACATTTATTTGTCTCAATCAAACACTTAAAAACTTAAAACCCTTAATATTTCTTTTATTTTACGCTAAAAAACATCAGAACAAACGGCCCTTTAATACCTTCAATTGACAGGAATCTGCTATTAGTTATGTACATAGGCATCTTAGTTTCCTTCTATGCAGTATTACATAAGCATCCTTCTAAATAGCTCTTTCCACAAGTGTACAGAATACAAGTAATAAGCTCTGAAAAGAGAAACAAAACGCAAATCTTCTGCTTCACCACCTGCACTTTGCAACAAATATCTTTCTTTTTCTTATTTTTTAAACAAACATGACGGATGGAACTGGTAAGGTGCTTTTTACTGGAAAAAATCTAGTAGTGGTCGTGCAACATTTAGCAGCTACAACCAATACAGAGATAAGAAGAGCAGATCTCCTACGTAGAGAGCTAGAATTTGACAAATTCAGAACAAAGAGAACCTACCTATTCGAGTTCATTTCCTGCTTGCATATTGGGCAGAACGTTCCCCATTTAGTCAACCATGAATCCACACATGCCAAGTGAAAATCTACAGAAGAATTATGTTGTGAGATGAGATAAGAGTGAAGCAGCATTCAATGGAGTTAGGGGCATTATATAATATGCAAAGTTCCCAAAATTTAAATGTTTTGGAGTTCAAATATGAATAATTGTGTGAAAAATTTAAATCCGGATACCCTGATAAAAAAGTGATAAAAATAGGTCCCAATTTTAAGATTTGCTTTGAGATGAGTGCAAAATTAATTACCTACATATTGCACTATCTCAATACAAATCTAATTTTTTTTTATTTTTGTTAGAATATGCTGATATTATGTGGGAAAAAAGAGTCGTACTAGAAATGGTGTAGGTGTTATTATAGATAAGAGTTTAAAGGATAATGTTATAAAAATTAATAGGATTGGAGATAGAATTATAGCTTTAAAGATTGTTGTTGATGATAAGATTGTTAATATTATAAGTGCTTATGCTCCTCAAGTAGGTTTGGATATGAGCTCTAAATTAAATTTTTGGAATGACTTAGAAGAATTAATACAAAATATACCTCTTGAAGAAAGAGTTTTTATTGGAGGAGATTTAAATGGACATGTTGGTAGAGAGGTAGATGATTTTAAAAGCATTCATGGTGGCCATGGATTCGGAACGACGAATGAAGGTGGCAAGACCATATTGGATTTTTGTTTAGCTTATGATTTTTTAATTGCTAATACTTTATTTAAGAAAAGGAATGAGCATCTCATCACTTATAAAAATGGATATAATACAACCCAGATTGATTATTTTCTTATTAGAAAATTAAATCGTCTAGATTGTAAAGATTGTAAAGTTATTCCGAGTGAAAATTTATGTACCCAACATCGATTATTAGTTTTGGACTTTAAGATAAAAGGGCATAAAATAAAAAATAAAGTAAAACAATTTTCTAGGATTAAATGGGGGCATTTAAAGAATATTAACAAAAATATTTTTGAGAATAAGATTATAGATCTTAAGATTTTGTCTGTGCATGAGGATGCTAATATTATGTGGGAAAAAGTGGCTAGTGATATTAAGAATATTGCAAAAGATGTCCTTGGAGTATCAAAGGGAAAAGCTCCCAATAGTAAAAATAGTTGGTGGTGGAATCCTAATGTGCAAGAAAAAATTAAAAATAAGAAGCTTTGTTATAAAAATTGGTTTAATTTTAAAAATTCTGATAATTGGGAAATATATAAAGTGGCTCGTAAGGATGCTAAGAAAGCAATATGCGATGCAAAGGCATTAGCTTTTAGTGATTTATATAATAGATTAGATACTAAAGAGGGAGAAAGATATATGTATAAGTTAGCCAAACAAAGAGATAGGAGTAGTAAGGATTTAGTTCAAGTGAAGTGTATTAAAGATGAAGATCAAAAAATACTTTTCTTAGAAGATGATATTCAACAAAGATGGATGAGATATTTTGCTAAACTTTTTAATGAAGAGTGTGAAAATAAGATTGACTATAGTGACCTTAGCACCCTAGATGAAAATAAAGATTTATGTTTTTATCGGCATATTAGTAAAACTGAAGTTAGAGAGGCTTTAAAGAAAATGAAGGGTGGAAAAGCTGTTGGACCTGATGATATTCCAATAGAGGTGTGGAAATGCTTAGGAGATGAAGGAATTTCATGGCTTACTAAACTTTTTAATACTATTTTGAAGACTAAAAAGATGCCAGATGAGTGGAGAATGAGTGTATTAATTCCTATTTTTAAGAATAAAGGTGATGCACAAGATTGTGCGAATTATAGAGGTATTAAGTTAATGTGTCATACTTTAAAACTATGGGAGCGAGTTATGGAGCATAGGTTGCGGCGTGATACTAATGTTTCTCAAAATCAATTTGGATTCATGCCGGGTAGGTCGACTATGGAAGCCATACATTTATTAAGAGGTTTGATGGAGAAATATAGAGAAAATAAGGAGGATCTACATATGATATTTATTGATTTAGAAAAAGCATATGATAAAGTTCCAAGAGAAGTGCTATGGAGAGTTCTTGAAAAGAAAGGAGTCAATAATGCTTATATTCAAATCATTAAAGATATGTATGCAGGAGCTATTACATGTGTTCAAACACAAGGTGGGCGCAATTCAAA